>NW_010223845.1:20993-41732 GCF_000690775.1 Eurypyga helias
ATTCCTCCTTGCCCTGTCACAACAGACCTTTGCAAAAAGTCCCCCTCCAGCATTCTTGTAGGCCCCCTTCATGTATTGGAAACCTGCTATAAGGTCTCCCTGGAGCCTTCTCTTCTCCAGGCTGAACAACCCCAGCTCTCTCAGCCTGTCCCTGTAGCAGAGGTGCTCCAGCCCTCTGAGCATCTTTGTGGCCTCCTCTGGACTTCATCCAACTGGTCAATATTCTTCTTCAGTTGAGGGCGCCTGAGCCGGACGGTGGTGTCTCACGGGAGTAGAGTAGAGGGGGTGAATAGAGTAGAGGGTGTGAATCACCTACCTCCCTCGACCTGCTTGCCACACTTCTCTGGATACAGCCCAGAATATGGTTGGCTTTCTGGACTGCCAGTGCACATGGCTGGCTCATGTCCAGCTGGCACCAACACCCCCAAGTCCTTCTCCTCCGGGCTGCTCTCTGTCTATTCTCTGCCCAGCCTGTACTTGTGTTTGGGATTGCCCTGACTCATGTGCAGGGCCTTGCACTTGGCCTTGTTGAACTTCATAAGGCTGGCACAGACCCACCCCTTCAGGCTGTCAAGGTCCCTCTTAACGACATTTGTCATGGTTTAACGTTGGCTAGCAGAAGTACCACAGAGCCACTCTAATGCCTCAGTGGAGGAGGAGAGTCCAAGGAAAATATAAGGAAGCTCATAAAGTTGAGAGAAGAACTATGTAATAATTGAATAAAAATGAAGATTATAGTGATACTACTAATATTAACAATACTACTTCAAATATGTAATTAAAATAATAGGAAATAGAACATATGCTACAATTGCTCACCACCTGCTGACAAACATACAGCCAGGTCCTGAGTAGTGAGAATCACCGGCAAGAGCCACCAGACCCAGAGCGCCAGGGCAAAAAAAAACAGCTGACCCCACCTAACAAACAAACTTGCTGGGAGTGCACTCAATCCCACCATCCGTGTCGCAGTTGACCACAGCTGTCTGAGTTCGACCATCAGCTCCACAGAGCCTGCGGTGACAATGCAAACGCAAAAACCTTTTGCGGGATTTGAAATGTGGATTATGTTGGTATTATATAGGACATTGGGGACATAAGTCATTTGGCATTGGCTTCACGTTGTCATGTTTGTATTCACATTTTTCTATTTATGATTGTTTAGGAATAGGATCAGGAAATGGATATTGAAACACTACTTGCCAAAAGCAAAGATGACTGAAACAGATGACGTGATTTTTCAGAGTAATTTTGTACAATCAGGGAAAGAAAGGGGTAAAGGAGAAAAACAGTTTACATGTCAGTTCTGTGAACTTCAGGATAGAAAGGCCAGAAAGTAAAGTGAGAAACAATCTGAAACAGTCAGAGGCATTACTTTACAGTGAGAAGTGATGATGATAAACTTGGCTACAAAGACGATGAGAAATTCTGTGTTGTAAAAGATCACTGTCCAGAGTTACCAGGTTTGCTGGACTGAAATCATAACTGAAACTGGATGCCAGCAGAATCAGACACTTTGGCTCCACAAAAGAAAACTGGGCAAGAATAACGACTTTTTCATCCAAATGCCATGGCTCCAGTCCCTGACTCTGGGAAAAACATGCACAAGAACTTGGTTATTGTTTTCCCTGAAGAGGTATTGTACAACTTGATAAAGCACAATAAATTGCATTTACTTATTAGGGTATTTAGAACAGGACAAAGAACTAGGCTAAAGATAGGAGCCTGGGCTGAAGGTCTGGAATGACTTTTGCAGTTGCTGTTTTCTGCCCTGACCTGAGCAGCTACATTGCCATTATCCTTTTATAATTTACAGTAAAACTAGTCAGATTTTTGTTTGCTCTGCCTCTGTTAGTAGGCTGTTTCAAATTTCTTCTGAAAAGAAGCTATTTCCTCTTCAAACCTCTATGAAGATTATTTTTTTTTTAACCCAGTCCTTTGTGTTGTTGGGGGTATAACTCGGGCTAATAACTTTTGATAGTAACAACTTCAAGGACAGTTGGGAAACTGTGATCAACTGCCCTCACAACCTTTGTTTTCCTAAACTAAATGAACCACTTTCTACTAGAAATATCTCACCTAGTGTGATATTCTCTTTTTACCCACTTATATGTTGGCCTAACAAGTTTGTATCAGCTCATGTGCTTACTCTTAAAATGCTTTTGGAAATGGTTATCATCTGACTACTTCTGAAGTCCTTTCCCTATGGTTTTCCCCTTTTACCAGTCCCAAATAGTTTTATCACATTTCATTTAAGGAAATTCTAAGGCTCTTTAATATTCATATTCTTGACTTTTTCAGGAAAGTTTCCTACACTGTTTCCCTTTCTTAAAGTTTGCCCGTTTGAAATACAAATCATAGCTATAGATCAACATTTGTTTATTTTTCCATTTAACTAAACTGGAATCAAGTTGTGATTACTTAATTCAAATTTATTTTCATGTGCAACTCTCTTATAAATTCTAAAAGTCTAAAATAGCCTTGTTTGTTGGTTCAATAATTATTTAATAAAGAAATCTGTCAGCTGTCATGTTCAGGAATGACTTTGTCAAATTACTAGTAGAAAACACTGGTTCATATAAGCAAAATTAAGATTGCTCATTATAGAATTCCTGTTAGTGTCCTGCTTTCTAATAAGAGAGTGAGTTTCAATAGTAAGTTATCAGGGTGGCCTCTCTAGAACCTCTCTTCTCATGCTTCTCCTATATTTTAAACAAAACCTTCTTAACCTATGCTGTCCTTGTTTATTTCATTATAGTTTATTACATCATTGAGAGATAATTCTACCTCCCTGTAATATTTTTTCTTAAACATCTTTTCTTCCTTTAACAATAGCTGTAGGTGCCTGGATTTGGGTCAGGATGATATGTTCTCTTGGTTTTGACTATCTGTATAATAGCTGCGTTTGGTCACACATTAGCAATTTTCTCCCTTTATTTTTCTGTTCAAGTTTCTTGTACAATACAAATGACACTATGGGCAGGCATCTGTTTTAAACTACACGGGAACTTTATATATAGTCTTGGATGTTTAATGTGTATTAAGCAGTTAATCTTGATGGCCATGATTCCAGGACTTCATACTCTCACGTGGTAAGTCACGTGGCATCTTCTCACTGAGTGCAAAGTGTTTATGTGTGGTTAAGAAGTTACCTAACAAATTGCCTCCAGCTAGCACTAAGAATTGTGTAGTATGATCCAAGGTGGCCTTAAATAAATCTATCTGCAATAATGAACTATTTTAAAATACTGACCTTGTGGAGAAGCCCGTTAAACAACTAAGAGACTGCAGAAGGACGGTTTGTGACCTAAGTTGTGTTGAGTTGGAAGAAGCTGTTTTTCAGACACAATAAGCAATCATTCATGATAGCGTTTGTCAGTGATCTCAAATACCAGGGCAGAAATGGCACTGCCATTGTCTGTGGTTGCCAGTATCTTGCTCAGTGCTGTGCAGTGGTTTGTTTAATCTTCCAGTTTTCAGTTCTCTGCCCAGGAAATATAGAGTAGTATTTAGCTTTCTCGTAAAGGTAGCATGTTGGATTTAAGTTTCTGTAGGCTGCTGAATTCAGCAGATGAGGAGCTTCATAAATCAGAAAATCTAGACTGCAATCTGGACTCCTCCTCTGGAAGGCAAGTGCGTTGAGACATTTTCCCCTGGATTATTGTACAGCAAAACTGGTGTACAAATACTAGCCAGTTTAACTTTTTCAGCATTTTCAATATGTCCTGTCTCTTACAGAGCCTACTATTCCTGAAAAGATGACCAGAAAGTTGGGGTTTGAAGTGTAGGCTGTTCTTCATTACACTTGTCCAGGGCTAGTCATAGTTTCTTCACATGACTCTGTACCCGGAGACTAGCTGCAGGTTGAAAGTGGAGCTGCTGTGCAGCGGTAGAAATCTCTTGGAAAATATCTCGTATATTAGTTTATATCAAACCTGAAGGACTATTATTCATGCTGTTCCTGGCCTTCATCATCATGGCTGTCAGATTGATATCCTTTCTCATCAGCTGGGTAGAAAGTGTTTAAAGCCTCAGGCATAAAAACGAAGCGGAGGAAGCAGCACTCCACGGTTGCCTGGCAAAAGTAGCCTTCTCCATCAGCGTGAAACAAGAGTAAGGGGTGGAGATTGCATTGAGGTTTCGTATTTTGTTGTTCTTTTCTCGGGGGTTCGAGGCAAGGCAGTGGTGTAGCCTTTGCCTATATTCTGTTTTGCTTAATAAAGCTCTGCAAACCTGTAACATACCTCCTTCTCCGAAACCCAAAGAGCAAACTGAGATGGCCCAAAACTTGCTCTTGTGGACTGTTGGTGTCTGACTGTTATCCCCCAGGCCCACTTCTCAGAAACAGTTTCCATAGGTGTTACTACTTGGGGCCAATCTCTTGATGATCTAAGGTAGTGTTTGCTTTTTAGCAGGTTTCGTCACCGACAAGAAGCTGCCAGCTACCCCAAAAGCACAGGAAGCATTTTGGAAGAAAAAATTTAAGCCACTTTCTAAACATTAAGATTTGGAATGTGTGGCTATTTAGGTAAATGGAAATACTGGAAATATTAATGAAAATACTTATGCATATACTTAACCTTAAGCATAAATATAATTCCATTTCCTTCAGTGGGATTATATATATATTTCTAAAGTGAACCACCTGTGTTTTCGAGAAGACCAAGATTTTAAGATTCTTTGCATGCAAAATTTTATCCTGTGACTAAGTCTTTGTGTATCATGCTGTAAATTTACCCTGAAGCTTGCCATAAAGCCAGTGCTTTTAAAGAGCATATTTGAAGAGCTCCATGCAGTAGAGTCTCAAGGCAGTTATAACAGTGTGTATTTGATTTATGGCATGCCATTGAATTAGAAGGGTATTTGAAAGAGGATTTATGTTAAAATAATATAGACAGTGATTTAGAACATGGATTGTGGCCATAAGTATGGGCAAAACAGAAGAGTTTATTGCAGCAAACAGCTCATTGCCTTCTGCGGAAAAAAACACTGAAGTAGAAAATTTGGAGATTGTCATCTTGGCTAAGTGTATCTGTCAACTAAAAATACTGGTCAACGCATGGCTTTTCAAAGTAAAGATGACTTTCAACAACATTTTGTGTAACCAGCACTGGATAGAGTCATCAATGAGCTGGAACAGTGATTTGGAAAGGAGAACCATGAAATGAATAAACCAGCTGGGACAAGGAGTCCAAGAAGTATACATTTCTTGGAAAATGACAGAGCATTCTGGCAATAAGTGTTATAAATGAGAGCTGATTTGAGAATTTTGCCAAATTCTTCAACAATACTGTGATGGCTCCTGAATAGACACATGCCTTGACCCAATTAGTAAACATTTGGGTTTTGTACAAAAACGCAGAAATGAAATCTTAAAATAATTATTCAAAAGCTTTTTTATAACTCTCTAGATGGCTCTTAGTATTGTTTTCATAATTTCTTACTGGAAGCTTAAAATGCAAAGCCAAAACATCAGCAGGCATGAATTACCTGACTTCTGTGAAGATGGCCTGATGTTAATGATAGGGGGCATAATCTGTCTCCTTCAACATGTCTGTTTCCCGCCTTGAAGCACACTCTGTTATTTCAAATTTAAGTGGATTTTAAAAAGGTTAAAGGGGTTAAAAGGGGCTGTTCTGAAAAATGGAAACATATTATCAACATAACATTGAACTTTACAAATGGATATAAAAAATGTTCATGTATGCAAAGTGAAAACTATGAAAAAAACTCTAAATATAAACTCGTGTTGGGAGAGAGATGAAGACCACAGTGACTCATTTGGTAACAAAGTGCATATGAATAAGCACAAAATGAGCTTCCTGTTGCTGCACAAAGAAGCACTCTTCTGTGCTTGAAGGTGCAGTAGGCAGAAATGGTGTAACTGTCCATAACTTTTGGGTTTGGGTTACTCTATATAATTCTGCTATGAACAGCTAATTTGGGGGTTCCCAAATGTATGAGTGGACTTCCTAGTGTTTTGTTTGTTTGTTTATTTTTTGTTAATACTAGCACTTGGAAAACAAACCAGTAACGGTCTGCAGAGTGAACTTGGGCTGTGGTTCCCTGCTGACAGAATCTGATCAGAAAGCTTCACCCATGAAAAAGATCATGGATTCATTTTTATAGTCTGTAGTTCCTGGATGCACTGGGAAAGGCAGCACTGCTTTCTGTAAGAGCAGCCTCTTGAGTGAAGTTACTCCTCAGGACTGTGAGGATACAGTGGATAAAAACTGATATGGGACAAATGCCGAGGACAGAAAGGTCTATGCAGTGAAACGATGCATGAAATATTAAGAGGGCGGGTGTTTGGCAGCTTCATTAGGAGGCCGGGGGAAGCATTCTGCACACCAAGAAAGGATGACGGCAACTGTGTCTTGGAAACTTGACAAAGAGACCTTTGTGTTTTCCTCTTGTTTGGTTTATCATCGTCACATTCCTCTCTCTTCCCGGAAAATGCTCTCGGACACAGCAAAGGATCCTGTGTTTCTGTTTGGGTGGATGTACAGGTCTCCTCCAGTCCCCTACCCCTGACACACTGAATCAGTCTCCTGATGGATCCACATGGATTCACACAAACTATGGGAGTGGATGGAGGGAGCTCTCCTGCTCTTGTTTCAGCAGGCTGTATATTCAGCCAGACATTTCAAGATCAATTATTCTCAAATTTGAGTTTATATACAAGCTAGGGAATGAAAGATTTTGAAAGATTGAATGATTTTTTTTTTTTTAAATGAGAAAACACAACTTTATTCCAGTTCTGAAGGCTTTTTCTGATATGCGTGCCATGGTCTAACATGAAGAGAGTTGATGGCAGGAGCACAGAAGATGGAGCTGATAAATAAATGGCAGCAGAACTGCACAGAGTGCTGGAAATTAAAGACAAGGAACTATCTGCAAAAAAAGAAAAAAATTACAACATAGGAATGTGGAAGAAAAAAACATGCCAAGGAAAATTATTTTTGACAATATTTGGGAAAACGTCAAAACAGATAAGGTTGAGCTGAATAGAGTCAGATCAAGATTCCTCCTCTGAACATGAGGATTGCACAAAAGGTTTAGTGATATAGACTTTTTACT
Source organism: Eurypyga helias (assembly GCF_000690775.1). Classification (NCBI taxonomy): domain Eukaryota; kingdom Metazoa; phylum Chordata; class Aves; order Eurypygiformes; family Eurypygidae; genus Eurypyga; species Eurypyga helias. Next base: position 28,074 of record NW_010223845.1, read on the forward strand.
CCCAAAATTATTGCAAAGAACATCAAGAAAATGTTCTTTGAAACATAAAATGCTAATTAACATTCGCAGGATAATTTAGCAGCACTACAGACAGAACGTTTGCAAATTTCAAGTATTGCATAGGTAGAAATTAATAGGCAGTAAAATCTAAAGAAACACTGACGACAGAAGAAACTGTTTTTAAAAGTAAATGAATCATAATGCATTGAATCTATTTTTCTACTTCTGTGTATATACCATTGTGGCTCCTTGTCATATAAAAGCATACTGTTTCATATGGAAAAAAGAAGGTGAAACTTTTCTGTCAGAGAGCTTTGAGAAATTTTCCACCACTAGTACTTATCCTTTAGGACCCTTTGTCTTTTTCCCAAGCACCTGTTAGCTCCCTGATGTTTCTGCAGAGGTAAATCCTCTATATTAGACAAGGGAGACAGCAAATGAACAGCAAAGGAAGCAAAGCAGCACAGAGAAAATTCCCTCGCAAGTCAACCAGTGCTTGTCCCAGTTGTTTGGGATACTATTTGCTTTGCAGCTGCAGGAAACATGTTTCAATACAGCTTCTTCCAAAGCTGTGAAGAGATTGTAGATTTTGGTTTTATGGTATCAAGAAAAAGACTCTCTGTTGGCAGATATTTCCATGGCTTGGTTCTGCAAATGCTTTCTCTTAGATGCTTAACTGTAAACACAGTCACTAGGAAATAGGGGAGGGAATTGTCTGAATACCCTTGCTTGTCCCTAGTTAATTCACTTGGTTTCAGTATGGGTGGTTATGTCAGCTGCAGGATGAGTTTAGCAAAAGAGTAGCTATAGTAGCAGGACCCTGCACTCACATATTTAAGTGGTTATTTCAAGTCACACACATTTCATGTGTAGTGGAATACAGCAGATGGGCAGGAGGGGTGCTGATTTGTTGCATGCATTAAAGGTAGTTTGCACTGATCCTTCTGTGGCAGTGAGTGAAAGCCTGCAAATATTTGGTTTGAGAAGTGCAGAGAGGTTGCTCTTTGTTTCTGAATGGGTCCAAAAGAAAATAGGTTAGATAAATATCTTTACATTTACTGGCAGGGGATGACTGTTCCGCTGCTGTATGACTGTGTAGTCAAAGATGACTCACTCTGTGGATAATACCCAGAAACCAGTATTTGTTGAAAATACTGGTTGATTTTCTCAGCAAGCCAGAAATCATCTTACAATAAAGCTTAACGTTACTACTTTGGCAAATTATTTCTCTGGGCTACTGCTGTTAAAAATTGATGACCACACGATGAGAAATTTAAAATTTTCTCTGATAACATTTAAGAGGCAGTCTTGTGAAAACAACAGAGGGAATTGCAAGCATCTGGAAAGGTTTGTAAGTGCTACAGTTAGACTATTTCAAGCACCTCTTACCATGTAATTATAAAAATAACTTCTATGACATGAGTAGATTGATAGCACATTAGTAGTGTACATAATTTTAATACACTTTGTAGATTACAAAACTGAAAATAAGTTGAATCAGATCAGAATCGCAGTATGCCATGTTCCCAGGCTAAACTAGGAGATTATGAAAGAGGTCATACAATTCAAAGCCCTGTACTCTGCTCTTGTGAGACCCCACCTGGAGTGCTGCGTCCAGCTGTGGAACCCACAACATCAGAAGGATATACACCGGTTGGAGCGAGTCCAGAGGAGGCCACAAAGATGATCAGAGGGCTGGAGCACCTCTTCTGTGATGAAAGGCTGCGAGAATTGGGCTTGTTCAGCCTGGAGAAGGCTCCAGGGAGACCTTATTGCACCTTCCAGTACCTGAAGGGGCTACAAGGAAGCTGGGGGGCACTTTTTACAAGGGCCTGTAGTGACAGGACAAGGGTAACGGGTTTAAATTGAAAGTGAGGAGGTTTAGATTAGATATCAGGAAGAAGTTCTTCCTGGAGAGGGTGGTGAGGCACTGGAACAGGTCACCCAGAGAAGCTGTGGATGCCCCATCCCTGGAAGTGTTCAAGGCCAGGCTGGATAAGGCTTTGAGCAACCTGGTCTAGTGGAAGGTGTCCCTGCCCATGGCAGGGGGGTTGGAACTAGATGGTCTTTAAGGTCCCTTCCAAACCAAACCATTCTATGATTCTACGAAAGAAGGTTTTATTCACTTAACTAGTGCCTGGAAATACCCTATAGCCTTACTGTGGAAAACAGATAAAGGAATTCTTTCTTTCTTCCTTTTTTTTTTTTTAATTAACTGTATTGAATCATGGGTTAGACCTAATTGTCATCCCAAGTTTGTAAATTGAAGAAAGTAATTTCTTTTGCAAGATTCTGACTCGATTTTGTAACACATTTGAGGAACTCTCATATGGATTAGATCTCCTAAATCTGCTAGTGGCTGACATATGTTCTGTTAAAAATATAAATGACATAGTTTTGTAAAACTATTCCCTGTGTTTTCCTATCTGCCAAGCTTACTATAGATTATTTGAGAAAAAAAAAGTTGTGCTAAATATTTTTTAATTTAGTAGGAAAAGTGGAATGAATGATGGCAGTTGTCTGTGTTAGTAATGGATATACTTATGTTAAGTGCAAATGCTGTTATCAGGAATATTTATTAATCTCAGCAAAGTATTTTCACTTGGCAAATTTCAGATTGAGTGGTTTGTACTCTGTGGAACAGGCCCAGACCTGATTAACATATATAAATTGAATGTTAATAATCAATACCAGATGAGATGAGCAAATTGCGAAGAGCAGAATGAGAACAGCTTTCACAATGCTTTTTGAAATGCACATCAGTAATGCTTTGCCATAGAAGCCTGGAAACAAAGTGCCATGCCAAACAGCAGCTGTCATCAAAGAAACAGAGGAGATAATAGAGCAGAAAGAACATTCCCTTGGACTATTTGATATAGTGCAATTACATGCTAATGTGTAAAAGGTCCTTGAACGATATTTTTGCTTTGTTTTTCAGGAGATTGCAACAGAATACAGAAGTTGATCCTTAGAAATGAGGATTTCAAGAGAATTATATTTCAATAGAGTCCATTGGATCTCATGTGTTGCTAATGTCAGTATTTGGATAGAAAAGTTCAGAGATTAACTGCTTCAAGAAGTGGTAGTGATGGGGATGTAGTGATCCCTGCTTTTTCAGGGTCAACACCAAATTCAGGACTTAGAATGATATTCTCTTTCGTGATGTATCGATGTCTTGGCTTGGAGGCTCAGTCTCATCATTTCAACCTACATTGTCCTGTCAACTGTAGTTGCACCATAGCTCTATCTGTGCTTCCTGCTCATGCTATAATGTGCATGATGTTTTTCTTCGGTATTTCATAACGTGCTTGCAGGAATATTTGGGGTCTAAACATGTTGTACGCACAAAGTTGAATCGTTTAGTTCTGTTGTATTTGAGCGCCTCTATCACACAGACACTAGCATTCATAGAGAACTTCAAACACCCCGATATCTGCTAGAATGTTAACAGGGCCATGCACAACCAATCCAGGAGGCTTCTGGAGTGTGTTGAAGACATTTCCTTGATTAGGAGAGATGCTCTGCTGGACCTGTTACTCACAAACAAGGAAGAACTGGTTAAAAAGGTGAAGGTCAAGGCCAGTCTTGGCTGCAATGACCGTGAGACTTGGCAAGTTCTCATGGAAGACAGACGTGGAGGGAAAAGGGGCCCAGGAGAGCAGGTCAGTCTTCAAGGACAACCAGAAGAGTAGTCTATTGCAATATACAGACAGTAAAGCAAGTATAGCAGAGTATCAGTATGGATGACGAGGGTGCTCCTGATGGAGTTCAGATGCAGAAAGGAAGCATGCCGAGGGAGGAAGCAGTGAGAGCTGTCCAGGAGGAATACAGAGACACAACTTGAGGGTGGAGAGAAGGAATTGCAAAATCCAAAGCTCAGCTGAGCTGAAATTAGTGAAGGATGTTAAGGGCAACAAGAAGGGCTTCTTGTGCGTACGCCTGGAAACAGTGACCACTGTCAGCCCCGGTCCAGTGACCACCCAGCAAGTATGCTGTGATGAAGCAGGTTCAAGGTCAAGGCAGGAAATCAAACCATCAGGTCAGGATGAGGGAAGTATGAAACTGGGTACTGACACAGCTGCAGCACAGCTGCAGCATGGCTCAGGCAGAGGCCAAGCACAAGAGCCTCAGCTTGAAAGCAGCTCCCAAGGGATGGAGAGGCAGGCAGGCCCTTGCTGAGGCTGCCTCTAGGTTTCTTCCCAACAGCTTAGATCAGCAAAAAGGCTGACCTTGAACTCAGTCAACTAAACTGAACCAACTAAAATCCTGGAAGGGGGAGTTCACTCAAGGCCCTGATGCAAGGCCTGGGGATTCACTGCCCAGAAAGCAGCATTACAGCACAAAACCTGAGGGACCTGGTGGACAACAAGCTGAATCAGCAACATGTCCTTGCAGCAAAAAAAGGCTGACTGCACTCCAGGCTTTATTAGCAAAAGGACAGACGGCTGATGAAGGGAAGTCATTAGTCGCTCTGTTTACTCTGTCCATATTTGGGCTCCCCATCACAAGCAAGACACTGACATACTGAAGCAAGTGCAGTAGAGGACTGCCAAGATGTTGGGTGGCTGGACCTTGTGATGAAGGAAGAGAGGCTGAGAGAACATCAGCCCTAAGGAGAGGTGGCTTTAGGGGGACCTTCCCTGCTCTATGCAGCTACTGAGAGATGGGTGCCAGACTCTTCTCAGAGGTGCAGTGGAAGGACAGGAGGCAGTAAAGAGAATCATAGAATCACAGAATGGTTTAGGTTGGAAGGGGCCTGACAGACCATCTAGTTCCAACACGCCTGACTTGGGCAGGGACACCTTCCACTAGACCAGGTTGCTCAAAGCCTCATCCAGCCTGGCCTTGAACATGAGCCCTTCATGGGGCATCCACAGCTTCTCTGGGCAACCTGTTCCAGTGCCTCACCACCCTCTCCGGGAAGAATTTCTTCCTTATATCTAATCTAAATTCACCCAGTTTCAATTTAAAGCCATTACCCCTTGTCCTGTCACTACAGACCTTTGCAAAAAGTCCCCCTCCAGCATTCCTGAAGGCCCCCTTCAATTACTGGAAGGCTGCAATAAGGTCTCCCTGGAGCCTTCTCCAGGCTGAACAAGCCCAATTCTCTCAGCCTGTCCCCATAGCAGAGGTGCTCCAGCCCTCTGAGCATCTTCGTGGCCTCCTCTGGACTCGATCCAACTGGTCAATAGTCTTCTTCGGTTGAGGGCCCCAGAACTGGACACAGTACTCCAGGTGGGTTCTCATGAGAGCAGAGTAGAGGGTGAGAATCACCTCCCTCAACTTGCAGGTCACGCTTCTCGGGATACAGCCCAGGATATGGTTGGCTTTCTGGGCTGCCAGTGCACACTGCTGGCTCATGTTCACCAGTCCCCTGAAGTCCTTCTCCTCAGGGCTGCTCTCTGTCCATTCTCTGCCCAGCCTGTACTTGTGTTTGGGATTGCCCTGACTCATGTGCAGGACCTTGCACTTGGCCTTGCTGAACATCATGAGGTTGGCATGGTCCCACCTCTCCAGCCTGTCCAGATCCCTCTGGATGGCATCCCTTCCCTCCAGCGTGTCAACTGGAACACACAGCTTGGTGTCATCAGCAAATTTGCTGAGTGTGCACTCAATCTCACTGTCCATGTAACTGACATAGATATTAAACTGTACCGATCCCAATACTGATCCCTGAGGAATGCTGCTCGTCTCCACTTATACTTCGAACTGTTGACCACCACTCTGAGTGCGATCATCAAGCCAGTTTTTTATCCACCGAGTTTGCACCCGTCAGATCCATGCCTCTGCAATTTAGAGACAAGCATGCCATGTGGGACAGTGTTGAATGCTTTGCACAAATCCAGGTAAGTGACACTGGTTGCCCATCCTTTATCCACCAAAGTCGTGGCCTCATTGTAGAAAGCCACCAGATTCATCAGGCACGATATGCCCTTGGTAAAGCCGTGTTGGCTGTCACCAATCACCTCCTCATTCTCCATGTGCCTCAGCATGGTTTCCAGGAGGATCTGCTCCATGATCTCGCCAGGCCCAGAGTTGACACTGACTGGCTTGTAGTTCCCCAGATCCTCCTTTTTTTTCCTTTTTAAAGATGGGAGTTATGTTTCCCCTTTTCCAGTCTGTTGAGAAATTCTGACTTGATATAGTAATTTAATTTTTGCTGTGAGGGTGGTCAAACACAGAAGCGAGTAGGTTGCCCAGGGAGGCTGCAGTATTCTCCACCATTGGAGATACTCAGAACCAACCTGGATGAGGCCCTGAGTAGCCTGCTCTACCATGATGTGCTCTGAGAAGAGCACAGGATAAGGTGACCCCTGGAGGTCCCTTCCTACGTGTGTGATTTCATGTGGCAGTGAGGTACTTTGGTGCAGTGTCAGAATGCAAGTCCTAGGACAGGACACAGAGGTTTGCACTTAGCAACACTTCTAATTCTTGGGAACACATATGCCTCATTCTGCTCCAACATCTGTTAATAATATAACAGAGTATGAAGCAAAACAACTTTCTAATAGAACTATTGAGAAAAGCAACAGATGGAGAATTCTGTGCAAAATAAGTAATATCAGTATGATTTAATTATTGTGTTTGTCTGGGACTCTGAGAACAAAATGGCCTGATCCTGTGGCACACTCACAGCAACATTTGTGAACAGCCGAGTGCCCTATGTTCCCTTTTCGACCAGCGAGGAGTGAAGCCCTGAAATAAAACGGAGAGGTGACTGTACACGGTAGCTGTTGCCATCTTTCTGAACTCTCTCAAGCACATCCTCGAAATGCCAAATAGTATGGTGTCCTACCAGTCTTCTGCTCTTAAACTGGATCTACAGCTCCAGTGGTTGGGTAGGCAGCTGGACTAGCTCCAGTAATTAAAGTCATCAGCTGCATAATGAAGCAGGGCTGTACTGTCCCAAGCATAGTCCATTGGCCTTGCTTTTCTTGAGCTGTCACTTCCTTCTTCCAATCTCGTTCTAGCCAGATATTAAACTCAATAATTTATTCAGTAAAGCATACCAATAATTATGGCAGTTTACTGTATTAGGTAATTACTGGAGATTACGCGTGCATCTGCTGCGCTTGGAGTCTCTCAGTCAGTTTAGTGCCTTCAGTATCTGACCAAGTGGTGAGTCAACAATGGCAAATACATAGAGACATCTAAAACCGTCTGTCCAAACTGTTTGTAGTTATTTAGCACAAATATAACTGGGTCAATTGTCCTAATGCCTCTGAATGAAGAAACCTGCAGAAGATGTGTCTGATATTTCAGTCATTTCATTCAGCATTATAGCAACAGAGGTGTAGGAAGTCTTCCTCAAAAGGCTTGCTATATACCTATAGTAGGATTCATACTTCCCACAGGGATATAATTTTCCCTTTACAGAAAAAATATTAATCAATTAATTATGTTAGAGGAAGTTTGCCTTTTCCTAAGAAGAAAGATTAGCATTCCTGAATGATCTGATGCAATTAATTATGAGCAAAGCACCCACATGAAAACATTAGTACAAATCTCTGGCCAAAGAGGCTGGCACTGTGAGCTCCCTGTTATGTCAGCTGCAACATTAGAATGTGGGTTAGGGATATTCTGCAGGATATTCTGATAGGGAAAACTGTACCATGCTTTTTAATCTTTTTATGCAAGTCACTATAAAAAGGCACAATCTCTTGGCTAGTTATAAATTAAATACTGTTTGTAGAGCTAAGAAACTGCTCAGCTCTGCATGGAAATCTATAACTAATTTCCATACAAAACACCTGTCAGTATATAATCTTTTATAATGATGCCAATGCATAGAGAGGGCCTTAATCCATGGCAAATAAAAAATTGGAAAGTCTTTTAATAGTTAGTATTGCTTGATTTACTGTTTGGGTGGTTTTTTTTTTTTTTTTGTAGACACAGCATACAATTTCCAAAACAGCTTACAGACTTTTAACACATCCTCATTTTAATAAAGTTCAGTTCCTAATCTTATGTATGTTTGGCCTCACCACAAGAGGTCCATATTCAGAAGATTACAACAGGATGAAATTTTTATGGCTAATAACAAATATCAGTTTCTTACTTCTTTTGAATAGAACTTTTTTATAAATAACTTTCAAATATGGCAAAAAAACCCTTGCTCCATGGTAGTTTTAATGAGTACCAGATTCATCAGGTAGACTACAACCTGTGGCATTTAAAATATAAATTTGAAAAGTGTGAGGTGTATATCCTTGCCTAATTAGAAGAACTGATTTTTTTCAGAAAGAAAGCATTAAATCTGGTAAAAAACTTTTGCTTGCAAATGACGCGAATGAGTGATTTTCTTCTACTGAATACATGCATACTGAAAGATACCATCTGACCCCACTGCTTCACAAAAAAAATAATCTTTAAGAAAACTATCTACTGGGCTGAAAAAATCCCACTTTCTTGGATTTTTTAATGCAAAGAAGAGAACAGTTTCTTTCTTCAGTCTTTCATTTCTTTTAACTTCCTACCAGGGAGGCTGGTAGCAAGGTGTCTGACATCTAAACTGAAACTGGGCAAAGACCACTGCTTGTTTTCAAACACTCCTATGAATAATCTACATCCAACGGAAAACACTTGGTATTCTCAAGCTGAAGGCTAGATTTGGGCAGCAGAGCTGAAAGGTTGTTTATTCTACTGTTAGATTCTGACAGCTGTCATGCCTGAATAAACTAGAAACCCACCCAAATAATTTTCTAAATTGTCTATGAATTGAGGTTATTATGCATGGAAATATTATTTGTCTTTAACTTTTTATTTATAACCAAACCACTGCTAAGACATTAGGACTGCACAGGTATAGCAAATATCTGATTAAACCTTATAAAGGCTTGTAAATATTTACTAGGCACATACATCTTCTGTAGATTATGGTGCAAATCTAACTAACAAAAGGTATTAGGGATCAGAATGTGAGGATTTGCAAATACCGCCAGTAAACCAAATGCTGAGCTAATGCACCCATATTGTAAGCATTTAAACTTTGGATCATCTTAGCTCTTAAAACTCTGCAGTCTGAACTTTTATTCAGGAAAGTTCCCCCAGCTCCTTTGTTAAACTTGCAATTAAAGCTGACCTGATGAAGAAGACCTGTTTTCTCAGTCTTGTTGGTAGGACATATTGATTAGAAGCCTGGGAATCCTCATTCCTATCCAAGTGGTGATCTCTCCCTGGGAGTTCACTGATTAATTAATGAGGGTGTTTACCTGTGCTTCCGTGTTTGGGCAGATTAGCCTTTGCACATAGCATGGTTGAAGGGGCAATGACAGCTTAGCGGAATGCTCATCCCAGAACTTTAATGAAAGCATAGTGCAGCATAACCTTTACACAAAAGTGCTACCCAGGTACCAGGTGTCATCTTTGCTTCTGTATTCCTTAAACCATGATCTGTTCTTAAGCAGGAAAATTTAAGTTTTTTACCTTGTATTTTTAATGAATAACATCAAAAGATGAAAAAAAGATGTTTGGATGGATCATGCAAGGAGTCAATGAATATATATAATATTTTAAAGATATATTTACTATATATATTTAGTTAATAAACTTTATAGGCTTTTTGAAAGAGACCTATTTTAAAGCAATAATTGACTTTAAAGAAGCCGAATTATGAAATGACCTAATGTAGGTGTCTGGTGTTTCTTAAAAATAAAGTATTTTCTCTTTCAAATATAGCCTCATGACAGTATTATGGCTAAGAAATATAAGGGGGAAACTGATGTTTGTGAACTTGGAGGGCTGAAGAACTTTGCATAGGGAGATTACATTGTCACTCATTTACAAGTTGGGATGAGGATGTGTAAGACTCAAACAAGTTGATAAAAAAAATAAACTCCAATCTCATTAAAATGAACAGCAAACTCTCAGTGAGGTCAATGCTTCATTTTAAGAGATGCTTTCCAAGTCCGTGAGGTCTGACAAAGCGATTATGTAATTAGGAGATGTACTGATAGCTGCTGAGATAAGATAAACCAACTGTAACCTATGGGAATGAATGAGGACTAAAAGTGATCCCAGACTCAGTGTGCGAATGAAGAGGTAATTCTTGGTACAAGGTATAATTGCCGATCATACAAATGTATTCCAAGAAATGTTTTGCTATAACCATACCATATGAAATTGCATCTTTTTTGATTTTGCCATTTTTGACAAACTCGTTGGTGTTCCCAGGGGAGAACACCTTTATCAGCACACTCTGTTAACAATGTTCTGAAGGAAATCCCTTTACGGGTTTCAGCAGCATTTAGGAGGAAGACTACTTTTATTAGTAGTATGTTTTACTATTAAATGAAATGTACCTGGCCAAGGAGGACTTCTGTAATATTTAAGATCCCTGAATTCACATGTGTTCCAGCTTACAGAGATGATGAGCTTTCTTCTACCTCAGAACAAAGACAAAAAAGCCTTGATAGAGTTAGTTGGGATGGGAGATTCAGACCTGTACAGAGTTGGATTTAGTCAGTGATCCCTAAATCCCCTGTTATTTCATAGGGTCGCCATTGTTTGTGGGGTAAATTCTGTTCCCTGCGTTCCCTGTGAATCTCCTCCTACAAAGCATGTGTGCTTGCAGTTTGCATTGGGAGGATTCAGATTCCCCCATGCTAAATGCTTAACTGAATACTTCTTGTGTGCAGATGCTTTGTGCTTTTCCCTTCTGTCTGTCCCTCTTACCTTTTCCTTGCCAAAAGAAAATCGCTAGATGTGTGTATGGCTTCAAGTTTAAAAAAGTAATTAGATTCTCATGGAACTTCTCTCCCTTGCTCCACCACTTCCAAGCAACATGTGTGGCTATTTCTTGTCTGTTTCTCATATCCCTTTTTGAGATCCTCACCCTGCTCTGCATCACTTTTATAGCCCCAAACACACGTGGTTTTGTTTGGCAGAGAATGGCAGGTTGCTCCACAGGAGAAAGGATGTGGATGCTTGGTTTGGGATTTTGTTTTGTGTTTTTCAGCTACATCTCCTCATTTTTTCCATACTGGATTTAGTTGTAAACCAAAAAGTATGCTACGCATTTTGTTATGTTGATCCTTGAGATGGAGCTGCCCTGATGGCACCTCCATCCTCCTCTTATAATTTTGGGAGAAAATTGAGACCTGTAGGTCTAATCAAGGCCTCTTTTCCTGACAGCACATACAACAGCTGAATAGTGTCTGTAAATATCTGTATCAGTTTTAAGGCTCCTTTACATTATTACAGTGGTACAAAGATGACTAATGAGCATTCACTGCTGGTAAACTACAATTAAGATTGAGTAGGGATCTTAATTTTTAAATTACCTCTTTTCCAGTTGCTTGTATCTATGAAATTAAAAGTTCATCACCCCCACCTCCTGTAAATCCTCTTTTATCAGTCCCCATGCTAACCTTTTAGAGAGAATTTAGGCAATATTCAGCCATTTTCATGTTATGCAAAGCATAAAGAAAAAGGCTTTCTGTCTTCTGGATTACGTGATAGAACAGTTAATTCTGAAAAGTCCAAATATCATTTGCTTCATGGTTCTCATTTGGTAAGGAAAACCGGAGACTAAATAACAGCAAACTGGACTTTCCTGGCTTCAGAATATACTAAAGAAATCAATTCTCTGTGTATCTATTAGGTTTATCTTCAATTTCTTCTTCTGCCTCAACTTCTTCCCAGGGAAGGGCTGAAAACAAGGGAACAGCAAGAGGTGGTTTTGAACACCAGCACCTTTCCTAAAACATTGTCTTTCATTAAAAGCTGCTGTGGTTGCAAAACAGTCTTGAAAACATGAACTAAGTGTAACCTGGGTATCGGTGTCTGCTTAAGTTTTCACAGTCAATAGCTCTGAGAAATGTGAGCCTCATCTCTACAGGGTTCTCTTTCGTATGCCCTCTATTTTAAACGTGAACTTTCTCTACTCTTCCTGCTCTTCCAGGCAGGCAAGGTTTAGTCACTGCATCCAGTCAATTTAGTCTAGTGACAAGGCACGTACTCACTTTAGGAAAGAAACCCTACCTATTTTTTCTCCAATTAAGATAAAATAAATTCCAAGGGACCTGATGGTCATATCTGCCAAGACGGACACCAGTCCAAGAGACTGGCTGGATTCGCATAGGAGGTCAGCCTGACGGGCTGCCAGATCACTCTTCTGTCTCGAAAAGTGGCAAGCATTAGCAGCTTAAGAGAGAAATGAACTCATAGTAGGCATATAAAATATTTAGTACAATCCAAAGCACAGATTTACTAAAATTCTGAAACACAGCATTTTTTTTCCACTTAGTGGTGCACTTCAAATGGTGTTTTTCCACAAATAAAATGTCTCAGTATTTGGATAATCATTCAATCCAAATTCAATGTTGCTAAACTATTGGCCATCTTTTCCAGCAGAATTTCAAATTCTGTGTGCTTTACAGTTCGTAGGAGGGAGAGAGATGGAGGGAGGTAGAGAAGTACAGTCAAGATTGTGATTGCTCCTCTCCGCACGCCTGCTTTCCCCTGTCCCCAGCTTTACTTGTTGCCGCTGCCGAAGGCCTTTTGGTCCTGCAACATCCCTGCAAGCAGGATGCAGCACGCCTGGGTGGGTACCTGCCCAGGTACCACGATTGCGGGAATGTCCTTGCCTTGCTGCCCGCACTGCCCCCCCGGCTGAGGGTCCCCCCTCTCTTCCAGCCCTTTAGTCCGGATGCATCCTACCAGAGACATCAGATTTTGCGTTGGGGGAGGTTAAGCTGCCTGCTTCAAGAACCTCTCGCAGTATACAATACACTTTTGATGAGTTTGCCTGAGCTCTATGCAGTGTGTGGTTATGTGTAAAGGACACAAAACCCCAAACAATTTCATTTACTTCAGTGGGAGTTGCAAATACTGTTAAGACACAGCCAAGAATTATTGCAATATGGAGACTAGGAAAGTAAGTAATTGAAAACCGAGACAGTCCCAAAGCTAAAGTTTATGCTGCAACATTCAGTCACTTTTGCCACACGCCTATATTTTTTATTATTGTTTAATCTGTATTCCGCGAGGTGTGTAGGATGTGTTACAAAGCCAAAACAATATCGCTTTGGAAAAGTTACTATTTGTAATTTCCTGACTTTGAACATTTGATTTTTTCAGCCTCGGTAACGCACTAATGATGTGTTATGTGTTTAGTATATAATTGGCTTGAATTTTTTTTCTTCTTTATCACTGTTGATATGATGATTAGTTTCTGGAGAAAGAGTGAAAAGAATGGCGTTTTTTTTCTTTGGCCCAGAATCTATTTTACACATTTTTTTCACTGCTGGTGAGGGAAGCTTGGTGTAGGTGGAAATTTGGCTGCTCAGCGCCTCTCAGATGAAGGAGACTTGGACGCCTCTCAAGGCTGGTGTTACTCTTCCTTCCTTCCCAGACTCCCTGGAAACACTCGAGGCTATACAGTTTTTCATGTGTGTTTACGGGACAGCACATCCCCACTACACCACCTCTTAAGCAGTTTGGGAGGCTGTTTGTTTAGCATTCGATAAAAATAAAAGCTAAACAGATTACCGCGGGTTAAATTAACATTGATGACCTTTAGCGTGAAAAGCTCCACTTCCCTGACGTGCGTGAAGAACGTGGAAGGGATAGTAAGACGTAAATGAACACAAGCGCCGGGCTCGTCCCAGGAGCCCGTTTTGCAGCGGGTGAAGGTGTCCCCGAGTCACAACCTGACTC
>NW_010223846.1:0-18897 GCF_000690775.1 Eurypyga helias
TGAGGTTGGCAGTGGCTCACCTCTCTAGCCTGTCAAGGTCGCTCTGGAAGGCATCCCTTCCCTCCAGCGTGTTGACTACACCACAAATAATGGAAAAGTTCATAACAGAACTGCTTGCAGAAAGATAGATCTGTAGATACATAATGCGTATTTGCAATGCTAACCCAACACAGTGATTTAAGAACCTAAAAATAATTACCTAATTCTTTTATTTTAATATCAACAGATTTATTTTGAGGAGCCCTATGATTGACTAAATGTAAGAAATTACACGAACAGGAATTTTATTTCAGTTTTTAGTCATAGAATCCCAAGATGGAGTACAGTTTTTGAATTTTTTATTCAGGCCTTTTCTGAGCCCTCAGAGGATTCTTGTCATGTCAGATATAATGTAAAAGACATACTACAGCTAGAAGTACTTTTGGTTCTATAATTCTTGTGGAAACATTAACTTATAGTAACATGGCTTCTTAGCAGTCAGGGTATAGAATATATCCATTTAGAATTAGTTTTCTTTTTTTTTTTTCTTTTTTTGAGGCCATCATTTTTGCTCTATAAATTGAACTACGGAAACAGAGACTGAATTTCCTACCCGGCTCATGTATCAATAGTGTCAGATGTTTGACAGATCTGACAATTCTTAGTACGGCTCAAAGACACTGAATTAGAAAAAAAAAAGGCCAAAAGATAGGTAAGAAACCAAGCAATCTAGGGAAGGCAGGAAATAAGATTAGAAATTGGGATGGAAGGGAAAACATGGTGTGGCTTTGAGAAATTGGTATTTAAATGAAAACAATATAATGACATACTCTTAATTGTCAAAGAATATGCTTGCATTGACTGAAACACAATTCTAAACTCAGAGAACTGTTATGGATTAGTGAACTGTCAGAAAACTACATGTCAATGATACATTTAAACACCACAGAAGTCACAAATTCCTATTACCTGGGATTGCCTCCTAGCAGGCTTGTGCCCTATCCTGTAAACGACTGCTTTAGAATCAATTCCTTGTGGCTCTTACCAAAGGAACCTGAACAAAGCGTTTCCTCCTTTGTGGTTTTTGTTTGTTTATTTGTTTGTTTGTGGTTTTTTTTTAACTGAAATAATGGAGTATAAACTCCCTTCTGTTATTCTTCAGTTTCACTTCATTCTCTGTGATGATAGGGGTTGTTTTAAGAGGGTACTTTCTTCCTTTAAAAAGCAAACCAAAAAATCAACCATACAAAGAATGGACATTTTCAAATTCAGACTAACTCAAATGCATTTGCCTGCTGAATGGCTCCTTGTTTTGAAACTTGAACTGTCTTTTGAACAGAATTACTTTTTAGCATAACCCATTTTGTCACTGACATGTCACTTAGCCTCTTTGAAATGACAGTTTTTATATGCCCTTTATACTGCAGTGATTGCAAAGTCCTTTTATTTTATTCATAGTCCCCATCATTGGTTTGATTCATTTTTATCACTGCTGGCCATCCCTGTCAAAGTTTCCTATGACTCAAAAGTAATCTTAGGAAGGCTGGCAGAAGTAAGATTGGAGTCTCATACAATTTCGTTCTTCACTTCAAAATATTTGGTGATTCATTTGAGATGCACTATTACTTAAATATCTTAGTGTAAGTATAGACTGAATTCACAAGTAGCTGGAATTTTCAAATTCATTAGAGATCCACTTACTCAAGGAACAGGCAGAAATTGGTTAAAAAAGGGAAAAATTAATACTTTGTAAAATTTAATTGTGTAGAATTTTAATTATGTTATTGAAGATATTTAATATGTAAAAGATACAACATTCAATAAAGTATTGTATATATTGAGTGTGCATGCAAATATTTTCTTTTACATATTTGAATATTTTTAGCTCTCTGCCTTTGAATGTTATAGTACATAGTATGTTATCAGGAATATCTTTGTATTTTAAAACCTCCTAGCCTGAAGCAAAGGTTTCAGAGACCATCTGAATACTGTATTGATCCAAGAAGATCAAGTCCATTTCCATCGTGTGAGAAGCTATGACAGAAATCCTTAATAGGAACAAAACCAGGTAAAAGTTCAGCATATTCATGGTTTATGAGTTTAATTATGATGAAGTCACACACTAACAAACCAAGTGAAAAAAAAAAGAAGAAAAATGGACTCAAAAAAACATAGGTTTTAGTCTTGCTAGTGTTGCTGCTGACACTCTGCATTCCTCACACACACACATATAAGAAACAAAGCAAGACAAATGTCCTACTCAGAAAGCCACCAAGAACTTCATTAGTTTCCAGTGTATGTGTAATTCCCAGTTTGAATGCTTGCCTTAAAGTGTGAACAAATATAACCTGGTCATTAAAAGGAAATGTTTTTTAAATGTAAAGTGAGGTCAATGAAACAAGTCAGAGAAGTTTAGTTCATCTAAGTACTTATTCTGATTGAGATATGAAGCATTAGAATTACCTGGAAATATCACAAAAAATGGTTAATATTTTGTTAAAATACACTGCATGTTTCCAGTGAAATATTACAGAAAGTTAGATACTGTGTATAACTTTTAATGAGACAGCAGGTCTTTCATCATACTGCCAGTAAAAGATACAGACTTGTAGGTAGCATTTTTCATTTTTAACTTTTTTTTTCTAACAATTACTTTTAGATTTCTTACCTTCTGTTCTCGTCCTTTTAGAACAATGATGTGGAAAAAAAAAAAAATATTGACTGTGACATCTCTTCATCTGTTTGGAACTAATAATGCCTTCATAACAAACAGTTGTTTTGGTATATGCTGGGTACTGATGTAAAATAACCGTGGATGAAAACATATGGAATAGGTACCTAACTAGTGTGCTTATTTCCTGACATATTTGGGTCATTCTTCCAAGGTTTCCAGAATAAATTAATCGAGGGAATCTCTCAGATTAATTTTAAATAAGAATACTTGCTCTATAAACCTGGAAAGAAATATAGAGTATTTAGTTTCTTTGAATAAAATTGTCACAGTCTATACATGTTGAATAATACATTAGTCTTATTACTGTCAGAAAACCAAAAAGCCCCATCCAGCTCCTGAATATGAAGAGATGTTATAGATTAGGGCTGTAAATCTTCACCTATGGCACATCACCTCAATCGCTGTTCTGTCTCGCAGAGGTTCTGTGGCCTCTCCACACAAATTGCTCCTCTAAGGGCTAAAGTCTGTTTGCTGTACCCTGCTCACCAGCTCTACAGAGGTGTCCTCCTCTTCAGGTGTGTAAGATCCTAATGCTCCCTAATCAGCGGTCCAAGAATGTAACCACTTGCCTGTTGGAGAAGACAGACTGATGGCTCTTTGTTCTCAAGGCACACCTTATGAAGTCCTCTGTCCCTAAGGTGGGCACAAATGCATAAGCACTGTTATGCTGCTAACACTATTCAGCACACGTGAACATGTGAATCCAGACAAGGCTTATGCACAAATAAGTTCAGAGCTTTGTAATACTTTAAGAATTCAGGCAACTATTTATAACTGGGAGACTTTAAGAGACCGTAATAACTTAGTTCTGCATTAAAAAGTGCTCTGAAGCCAAAGAGCGTAACAGTAAAGTTATTTCCCCAAAGGGAGATCACACATATCATACATTTTCCAAGGAGCACTGGCATATATTGAGTATATTGTTAAGGGTGAAAAAAAAAAATTAGCAAATGAAAGATTAACCAAGAATTGGTGTTTATGCAGATTAAGACATTTGTAAAATGTAAAGACAAATATCCTAGATTTCTTAATTGCTAAATTTTTGAAATTAATTTACAGTTTTAACAAACAAACAAAAAAGGTAAAAAAAACCCTTTTCTGTGCTAGATTTATTTTTTATTTTATTTGTATAACTGCATAAAAGATACAATAAATATATTATAAATAGAGTAAGGATATTATTAGTAACTAACAGAGAGCTGAAATAAATAGACTGGTCTAAAATGTCAAGCTCTAGATTAAAGGAACAAAAATTAAAATAGCACTGATAACCTTGACATGTTGTTATAAGGCTAAAGGTATTTTGATTAGTATCTTTGTTATGTATGAACAAATAATTGGGTTAGGATATTAATATTCTCTGATATTATCAGTTTCTTAAGTCTTTCACATTTTACTTCTGAAGTTAATAAGTAATTTATCAGTTCCTTGTGTCACTTAGTTTGGGATTTCATAATCATGTTGTTATAAAAGAATAGCAGATAATGATCATGGACAAAGAAAAAGAGTTGTCATTCTACTCTTCTCAAATGAATATGTGTATGTAGATATGTAGTTATGCAGGTATGCAGGTATATAAATATGCTGGTGGTATTGGTAGACGGCTGAATATCAGCCTGCAGTGTCCGGGTATTTGTCCCTCAAGTAACAAGCAACAGGAGAAGAGGACACAGCCCCAGGTTGTTCCAGAGGAGATTTAGATTAAATATTTGGAAAAACTTCTTCCTTGAAAGGGTTATCAGGCATTGGAAGAGGCTTGCCATGGAAGTGGTTGAAGCACCACACCTGGAGGTATTTAAGAGACGTGTAGCTGTGGTGTTTACAGACATGTTTTAGTAGTGGACTTGGCAGTGCTGGGTTAATGGTTGGAACTGTTTTTAAAGGTCTTTTCCAACCTAAAAGATTCTATGATTCTATATAGATGTGGGTATATCAGTCGGAATTCTTTGATCAAAGTGTTTAGAAGATTGATAAGCCCAGTTCTAAACTTTTAAAAATTAAGTCCAGTAAATTCATTCATTATTAACACTTTTCATACTAATGGTTGTCTTATGCTTTTTTAATTATTGTCACTACATAGTCAAAACTACTAATCTTTAACATTCATATCTCAGATCAACTAAATTAACACTGTTATTATATGAGCCTACTATACTTCGGGGAAACTGAAACAAATGCTTGGGTCACAAGTAACTAAGCCAGACCAGTGGTCAATTTGTAGAAAAGTGCTACTTTCAAATGTTGGAATCAATTTTCCTCCATATTAGACATAATCCCTTGACATGTTTGGGAAGTAGCCCCCAGGTACTAATTTTATCTGAAGAAGAAAATAAAGACTAATAATAATATTTTGCAGTGAGATAAAGATTTTATCCCTACAGATATGTCAGAAAGGGATTATTTTCTTAATTCAAGAATGAGAATAGTAGAATCACAGAATTGTTTAGGTTGGAAGGGACCTTAAAATCATCTACTTCCAACCCTCCTGCCATGGACAAGGGAAACCTTCCACTAGACCAGGTTGCTCAAAGCCTCATCCAGCCTGGCCTTGAAGATAGCCAGGAATGGGGCATCCACAGCTTCTCTGGGCAACCTGTTCCAATGCCTCACCACCCTCTACGTGAAGAACTTCATCCTAATATCTAATCTAAACCTCCCCACTTTCATCTTAAACCCATTACCCCTTGTTCTGTCACTACAGGCCCTTGTAGAAAGTCCCCCCCAGCTTCCTTGTAGCCCCTTCAGGCACTGGAAGGCTGCAATAAGGTCTCCCCGGAGCCTTCTCTTCTCCAGGCTGAACAAGCCTAACTATCTCAGCCTGTCCCCATAGCAGAGGTGCTCCAGCCCTCTGAGAATCTTCGTGGCCTCCTCTGGACTCACTCCAACCAGTAATCTTTGCCATATATTTACTTTCATAATCTTTCTATGAAATAACTGTTTATGAAGTAAAGGTGTCTTAAGATAACATCCAACTAAACTTAAGCACTTCATCAAATATTCTGCAGTCAATTTCAGTATAATTCATGAGATTTCTTGAAGTTTAGCTCACTGAATACCTTGTTCATTCATTTAAATTCCAGACAGAAAGATCTTGAAGTAAACTTACTCCATTTGCACTTTTGAGTGTAAAATATTATTGCAATTTAAAAGGAAGTATATGCTTATTAATAAACCAGAAAGTGTCGGTAAAATAAGCATAATATGATTTTAACTAAAAAATAGTAAAAAAAATTGACATTCCTAATAAGTAGAGAATATAATGTGATATCTAGCAACAAGACATGATAGTTTAACTTGCATTAAAGCAATTAAATATAAACATGTTTCTATAAAGATACATTCAATATTTCTGCTTGTTGTGGAAATGTACTAATTTCTAAGGTCACCCATCATAGCAGACCTAATTTGCTAGCAAAGTCAATATGCATTTTTCCCATATGATTTTCACTCTGTTTAAGTTATAAAACAAAAATAATAACAAAACACAAAACTGAAACTTAACAAAGCTGGAAGACTTAGACATGCAAACCCCCATTTTCATAAGATTGTATCTAGGGGCCATATTTTTATAAAGGTAAGAAAAGAAAGTGGAGTAGTCATTTATTATTCATTTAACCATAAAATAATTTTGCTTCTTTGTCTTCCAGAAGAAAAATTCCCTTACTTTGTCTATCACCTCTAAAATCATCAGTTTTGGAAACAAAGAATGATAGCTTGTTTAATGAACAGGTTAAACACACGTATTTTGCAAAAAAAATTTTAAATAGGAAAAGTGCTTACCAAATTATGTTACCATAGTGGATATTATGTGAATTATTCTGTCTGCCCCACTTGAAAATAGGAGTCTAGGTTTATGCTTATATAAAATGTATACTAGGTTTATATTTTTCAAGTTGAACAGTTCTACAAAAGCCTACTGCTAGTCTGTCAGTACTCAAGAAAATACATAGAAATGGCCATAATCATAAGACATAAGAATAAATTATAAGTCAATTGACTCAAGTATTTATAGAATATATCATGGAGTTCATATTTTCTATGAAATAAGTGAGAACTAGTACTGACAGACAATATGACCTGATCTTTAAGGTCCCTTCCAACCCTAACCATTCTATGATTCTGTGATTCTATGATTCTAATATCAGTTTATGAAAATCTGATTTAAGAAAATATTTTCAAGCTTGGTGAGGCTGCCCTGGGGTGCTCGGAGCTACAACAGATCACAATCCCCTCAAGGAAGATCAGGATAGAAGGATAACAGAAAGTCCATATCTACATATTACTACAGTGTGCAAAGACTAAAGTTGAAGAGAATATGTTTGATTATTTCAGAATTTAATGGAAATATGTTTCTTCATGGGTTCAAAGCATTTCCATTTCACACTGATATTTTAATCTATAGATTTTTAAAGGTATAATGTTTTCTGGTCACTTCTAATGTGCGTGGGTGTTTGAAGAAAAAAACATATGTATAAAGAGCTGTCTTACCAAGAGTATACTTCACCTAAATACTTGGAAATTTTATTTCTGCTTTGTTGAATAAAAAATAATTATAAAACTTCCAAAGATTTCATGAATTGAAATTTTACTCTAAAATTACATACATAGCTTCTTAGTGACAAAATGGGAGAGAAACAGAAGCGAAACAGAAAGTACACTAGAAATTTTGTAAATATATTCCAGGAATTAGTGTGTCTAGGTTTGGAAGATAATGGTAGACTGTAGAAGTGAAGTATCTCAGTGGATATTTGAACCTTTTATTGCGTGTATGAAAGAAATAATTTTATGATACAACAGAAGTTCTGAATTTAGAATTTAAAAGTAGCCCTTAGGCTATGCCTAGAGTCTGTAATATCACAGACAAACCTATAGAGCAACCACAAAATTTTTAGACCTCAGAATTGTCAGAAAGTTCTCTAAGTGTTAAAAGATTGCAAAGCGATATTATACTAGGTCAGCTTCAAATTGAGAACCTGAGGCTTGGTTTATATTATGAAGTTCTGTTGCACTAAAACAATGACAAGAGAAACAGCAGAAACCCTCTGCAACACCTATACATTGGCAATCCCCTCCATATAGACTTAATTATGTCTACAGGAGAACATTTACTGCTGTCCATACTAATTCTCACTAAGGAGGCATGTAAGAAGAAGGTAGATGTGATGTAGTTTAGTGCTAGGGATGTACCAATGGTCATTTCAGTGTAAACATATAGAAAAAGTCTGGGTAAAAGAGCCAGAATACAATCCACAGGTTCATTACACTGTGCTCTCACTCTTCTGCATATGTTCTTCTTCTAGTCCTTGCTTACTCCATTTCATATAATAACAAAAATATGAGGAATTAATCCTTTACTGTGGATTGAAGAAATTTTGTAAAAATAATAAAGTTGATAAGGTAAATATGGTTATTGAATACTGTTTGTTGCTTACCAAGAAAACAGTTTAAATTATATTTATTTAAATTATATATATATATTTAAATTAACAGGGAAAGATTATATTAGCACCATAGTTAAGTCCAACTTTACATTTCTGTTTTAAGCAAAGAGTAATCACTGATTATTCTTCACAATAATCAGCTTTTGAAAGACAGACAAATATATCTAGATATATGGGAGTAACAGACCTGAATCGAGACCTCTGTACTGAACCTGGATAATGGACCCGGATAATGAATCTGAATCAAGGAATTGGACAGTGTTTTCCATTCTCTGTTTCAAGAAAACTTTCTGATTTGCTTGTCACTGAATTAATTGCTCTGAATCTTTTCTGAATCATCTATCTCATTTCAGCTACTGTACACAGAACCTAGCCTTCTATTTCATGGCGCTGAAATTCATTGCAATGCTGATTTCTGGAAATATTAAGGTTGCCATGGGATTTTACTGTATCTTCACCCTACAATTTTTAGATTTTTTTTTCCTTTCCCCTGAAATCTTGTTTTCCGTTAAAATAACACATGTAGTATATTTCTAAACCAAATTGTGCTAGACACATCTCACAGATACTGATTTATTATCCACATAAAAACTCTGGAACCGGTGTTTCAGAGTCTTTGACAGTTCTGGAGATGATTACAGGCAAAAGCATGGTTTTGTTTTTTATGTGTTTTTCAATACACCCTTAGCTTAATTACACACTTCATTATAGCTACTTAGAGTAATTGTACTATAATCTAAGCAAAGATACCTTGATACTACGATTACTTTCATCTTGCAATTATTAAAATACATCTATGACAGCTTAAAATTTAGCAATAGTAGAAGTAAACAACAGAAGAGAAGATAAAAATCAATTGCCTTCATATCTTACTTTGATTGTTAAGATCTCAATCTGTCATTTGCTGTTGTCATATGAACCATATATAAAATAAAGTCCATAACTATAAAGAAAGTAATTAAGAAATGAATGTAACTAATATATCTTACAGAACTAAAGACAGTTTACAAGTAGGATTTTTTGAAAACAACTGTGTTTTCAAAGGTTGGGAATTCCTAGGGGGAAAATCTGCAGAGAAATCATAAGATTCATTAGATCTTTTAATATGTTTCTTTCTATATACAGTTGTAGCAATCCTAATCAGATCATTATACATGAGGAGTTAGTAATCCACATAATGGTGAACCTGAACAGGCACAGGCCTGTGCTGTGCATATGTGTAGCTTTGCCATCAGACTTGCATCTCTTGGCTGCAAGGTAAGCACAGCCAGCAAATGCTCATGGGGGACTTCAGAGTTGTTCTCTCTGGGTATCAGTGATCATACCACATGTGTATCTCTGTCTCATGGCAAAGCAGCAATTTTCCATGTGAACATTCTTTTGCTTGACAGTAGAAATTATTAATAGAATTGTTTTCTACTAAGAAAGGTTTATAAGAGCTCTAAGGACTAAAATGCTATTGAAATTCTCCAAGGAGAAGATCTGAGCTGCATGCCTTGTCCTGATCAGAGACATCTGGCCACTTAATGCTGCCCAGCTCAGCATTCACAGCATTTGAAGCAACACAAGATTATCTATGCTATATCACTTTTTCCTTCTGGTGTTAACTCCAATAAATAGTATCTTAAAATATTTTGGAATCTGGATGTCTTTTTTATTGGGATTATAACAAACAGTGCATTACAATAATCATAGAGAATTAACTCATAGATAACATTTCTAAGCAGTCAAAAGAAATGAGAAAATGTGGTTAGTACATTTTACTGTACAAAAAAGCAAAGTAAAAAAATTATAGCCTTAATATTGCAGTTTACACTTTCAAGTTTTGATTCATGTATCTTATGATATGTATTTTAAAGTATATTAATAATGAACAGTTCATCATTACTCTTACTTTCCTGATAACCTGGAGGGGGGTTGTCAAGGAACCTCACAAAACCAGGACAGGCCAATTAACCAACAAGAAATGAGATTTATTTATTTTTTTTATAAAATATCAAACTCTACCCAGAACTGCTTTGAGACTCCAACAAACATTAACAATCCACAGGTTCAGGATGTTGGTTGGAAATTACAGACAATTTAAGAATTCTTAAGCTTTATGGTCAATGATCCAAAATGTACAATCACTCACCTAACAAAGGGGAGGGCTCTCAGCCTCGAGGAGTTTTGATTCTTCGACTGTAGACTCATTGTGCCAAGGAGTTCCCACTCAAAATAGCCCTCTGGTGGGTATCAATTTAAACCCTAGTCGAGTATGATCTGTGGTCATATATGGTCAAATATCTCTCTGTTGGCTGAAGACTGCAACTTGTTACTTTTGACCTCCAAATATCTGACCACCACAGTGTGGGTGGAATTTTGGTGGGCTTTCATCAGGTATTTGTTGGGTCATTGTTGGGGTGGGTGAATCTGTCACAGGGGGCATAGGGGAGATGTAACATACTTCTTGGTTTAACAGCTATCGGCAAAACTCCTACTCCTCAAAGAAATATTTTCTGGTCATATTCACTTTCCTAAGAACTTTTCCAATTTCAGTGTCACTTGAAGGTGTTTAAAATGTTATTTTTCATACTGTCTTGTAGTCTCCAGGCAGAGGATATTTTTCAGCCATATTTTTCATGATATAATAAACATGAAAATTATCTCAAACACAGCTTGGTTTTAAAGACGCTATTCATGTGAGCTTGCTGGTGAGATGAGCATTTTATTTTAGCTTTAATCTTCACATAGCAACATCAATAACATCAATTTAAAACATTAGTTGGAAAAATCTCACAAAACAGCCCCTAACTCAAATCAAATTAACAAAAATTTCATAGCGGGATAGATTATTGTTAATTACTATCAGTTCCACTTTGAGTGTTTTGCCCTGAATAAAAACAGCCAAAACTGAGCAGGATGATGCACTATAAGTTCAATATCCTAAGATATCTAAAGAAGCCTAAAATGCAAATGAACCATGACACCCTTCTCCATTAATTAAAACAGATATTTCTACTCTATATACAGTTAGTAAAGTGGCAAATATATAAACCGTAGTGAACTTTATGAAGCTTTCCTAGGAAACCCAAAATAAGCGCACTGTACTAATGCATTTCAGTTGTCAATTCATCGCTACTTCTGTCTGGAAAATCAATGAGAAACCCAGGAAATCTTGTGCCCTGTTTGAGGAGAAGCATTATCAGCTCATTTTATCTTTCTTATCTGCATCAGTATAAAACCAGCTATCTCAAACTCTGAGCATTTTTGATACAACTATAAGACCCCTTCAAACCTGTACAGAATAAAAGATAAAAGTAATTTTAAGATCAACCTAAGGAGGCTCCTGGAATATGTGGAAGATATCTTCCTGACACAGTTGTTGAGTGAGCTAACTAGGGAAGGTTCCTCACTGGACCTGTTGTTGGGAACAGAGATGATCTTGTGGGTGATGTGAGTGTAGGAGGCTGCCTTGGGTATAGCAATCACAAAATGATAGTTTTCAGTTCTTGGAGAGGTAAAGAAGGGGGTCAGCAGAATGGCTACCTTGGACTTCTGGGGGAGTCTTTGGCCTGTTTAGGAGACTGGTTGACAGAGTCCCTTGGGAAGAAGTCCTGAAGGTCAAAGTAGTCCGAGAAAGACTGGACATTCTTCAAGAAGGAAGCCTTAAAGATGCAGAACAGGCTGTCCCCATGTGCTGGAACATGAGCTACCTGGGAAGATAACCATCCTGGCTGAACACAGAACTTTGTCTAGAACTCAAGAAAAAAAGAGTGTTTATGAGTTCTGGAAGACAACTCAGGAAGAATACAAGGATGTCTTGAGGTTATGCAGGGAGAAAATTATAAGGGCTAAAGCCCAACTAGAATTTGATCTGGCTACTGCCATAAAGGAGAATTATAAACAGTGACAAAACATAAGAAAAAGGCTGAAGTACTTAATGCCTTCTTTGTCTCAGTTGTTAGTAGTAAGACCAGCTGTTCTCTGGGTACCCAATCCCCTGTGATGGTAGATAGCAAAGGACAGCAGAATGATGCCCCCATAATCCAAGGATAAGTAGTTAGCTACACCACTGGACACACACAAATCTATGATGCCGGGTGGGATCCACCCAAGGGTACTGAGGTGGCAGAAGTGCTCATCCAGGGAGGATCCAGGGAACTACAGGTCTGCCAGTCTGACCTCAGTGCTGGGGAGGGTTATGGAGCTTGAGTGTCATCATGTGGCATGTACAGGACAAACAGGTGATCAAGTCCCGTCAGCATGGGTTTATGAAAGGCAGGTTCTGCTTCACTAATCTGATCTATGAAAATGTGACCAGCTTATGGATGAGGGAAAGGCTGTGATTGTTGTCTACCTGGACTTCAGTGAAGGGTTTAACACTATTTCCCACAGCATTCTCCCGAAGAAACTGGCTGCTCATGGCTTGGATGGGGTAAAAAATGGCTGGATGGCTGGGTCCAAAGAGGTGTGGTGAATGGCATTAAATTCAGTTGGTAGCTAGTCACAAGTGGTGTTCACCAGGGCTCACTACTGGACCCAGTTCTATTTACTATCTATATCAGGGATTGGGATGAGGGGATCAAGTGCACCCTCAATAAGTTTTCAATTGATACCAAGTTGGGTGAGAACGCTCTATAGGGTGATCTGAACAGGCTGAATCTACAGCCCAAGGCCAATGTATGAGGTTCAACAAGGCCAAGTGCTGGGTCCTGCATTTGGGCTACAACAACCCCCTGCAACTCCACAGTCTTGGGGACAAGTGTCTGGAAAACTTCCCAGTGGAAAATGACCACCAAACAGGTGTTAGACAACAGCTAGCTGTGTATGAGCTGGCAGTATGGCCAGGTGACCAAGAAGGCCAATAGTATCTTGGCTGCATCAGGAGAAGTGTTGCCAGCAGTATTAACAAAGTGAATTTACCTTTTTACTCAGCACTGGTGAGGCCACACCTTGAATACTGGGTTCAGTTTGTGCCCCTCACTGCAGGAAAGAAATAGAGGTGCAGAAGCATGTCCAAAGTAGGGCAACAAAGCTGGTGAACAGTCTCATGCACAAGTCCTGCAAGAGGCAGCTGAGGGAACTAAGTCTAGAGAACAAGACTTATAAGGAGAGCCTGAAGGAAATTGCATTGTTTAGCCTGGAGAAGAAGGGAAGGCATTTTTGCTCTCTACAACCTGAAAGGAAGTTGTAGCAAGGTGGGTGTTGGTCTTTTTCCCAGTTAACAGGTAATAGGACAAGAGGACAGTGTCTCAAGTTGTTCCAGGGGTGGTTTAGATTGTACATTAGAAAATATTTATTCACCAAAAGGATTGTCAGGCATTGGAACAGGCTGCCCAGGGAAGTGGTTGAGTCACCACCCTGGAGGTATTTAAAGGACATGTAGATGTGGCATTTAGGGACATGGTTTAGTGGTCCACTTGGCAGTGCTAGGTTAACAGTAGGAATTGATGGTCTTGAAGGTCTTTTCCAACATGAATAATTCTATGATTCTATTCCATGCAAAATCAAGAAGAGCCTATGACCAGTATATTTGAAAATCTGCCAATATTACTTCTGAATAATTTTCCCATATATCACTAATTAACAGTACACAAGTGATGATGGAAGAGTTGTATTCCTATTTTGCAGTTCCAAATTGGCCAGACTGGTCCAGGAGCCTTATAGCTTATTGGCATAGTATTTTGGTGATACTATTTTTATCTTGACTCTTTTTCACTGAACTATAACGGAGACAATTCAATTCCCATTTTAAAGTTCATTTCTTTCCTTGTGACAAAGATGTATGAGAATCAGAAAGGCAGATTCCATATAAGTCATCTATTTCAGCCTTATCTAAACAGGTGGAAACACAGAATCTACAGTTCCTTACTCTTTTATTCCTCCTGGTTTTAATAAAGTAGCTTTAGCTTTACTATCAGACACAATAGTAGAGACCTCCAGATTCATGAAATAATACAAAGAGATTGATAAAACCTTACTTTATGCAAGAGATTGCCTTAGTAGTGTCCAATGCAGAATCAAAATCTACATGCCTGCAAATTTTAATAGTCACGGAATAACAGAAAGAAGCATTTTCCCTCCATTCTGCTGAATCCAGGGATTCATCATTTGAATTACTGCAATACTGTTTGTATTCTAATTATATGTAGCATTGTCTAAACATAAAGCACAAATTCATAAACTCCTTAGACATGTTAGATAAATCAACAGAACTGGAAAAAATTGTATACCATAAAATGATATAATCTTGAAAATTCATGAAATCAAATTCTGTGTATCATGGTCGAGAAACAAATTCATTTCTCTACTATTTAGTATACCATAGTTTTTTCTTGAAATTGAAAGGCTATGATGTTTATCAACATGCAATAGTGTTGGTTCATTACATTGATTTTTATTACGGGTTCCCACAATTTGAAATAATTACGAAAGAAACAACAGAAACAGATTTTTGATTGTTCATTGTTTGTGGCATCTGTAGGAAATATGTTGGCTTGACATCAACTGTTAACAGACTTTATTTATAATTAAGGGAAAAACAGTTGTGAATTATAAATATTGTCTATAGTGGAGCTTTGTAGTTTACATAATTATATTTTGTGAAAGAAAGGAGGCAAGCTTGGTCTGACTTAATTTTTCCATTAGAAAAGATTCAACTGTCTTCATCCCATGGTACCAGCTGCACTGTGCTTTGTATGAGATCACTGTGCTTAATTTCAATAGCCTGCAGAGAGAGTTTATTTTTTAAGTGCTGTCTTTTGCAGATGTGCCAAGGGAAAGATAATTTTGGTCTCTCTAATCACATGCAGAAAGCTAGTCCTGTTCTGAAGCTTTATTTCACATCGTGTTTCCAGAATACCCCTGTATAGAAATCATGGTTTCAAATTAAAGTACATTTTAAGTCAGTCTGTTTCCCATAAGCATTCTGCAAAAGTACTTAGGATTTGTACTAAATATGAATATTTTGTTACTCAAGGGTATACTAAATGCTCTTTGAGAAGAACATGTGTATAAAGATTTTGCAAATATAGGACCAATATTTTTAAAAATGGTATTAATGGTTGACAACAAGAACATAAAATTTATCTCCATAAACTTTTATATACCAAAACCATTTTAACTTCATCAGGAGCTCTGGGCACTGAGCCCAGCCCTGCAATGAATATTTCAGAACAAATTTTCTTTTCCAAGGTAAATTCTCATCTTCCCATTTTAAATTGGACTAAGTGCCTATGTAATAAAGTCTGTGAAATTGTAAACCTATACACCCACTTGCATATCTGAAGGAATACTACATGTATGTCCCTCCACACAGATGCTCAAGAATAAGCCCTAAGTAAATTATCGGCTTTATTAGAACAAGGGATAGTCCTTGAAGTAATGTTCAAGGTAAGGAAATTCACATGCCTTGGCAATACAGATGCTCACTTAAATAATTTTTAATCTCAAACTTTACTAATTTTTAAACTTAAAATCTCCTCATTAAACTGAATATAAATTTTAGATGAGTTATTTCCCAATTTTTGGGGGAAATAATCAGCAATGTAACATTAATTTAATCAATTAACCCAATTGGCAGAGCATTTAGGATATTCAAGATACAAAACTATCACATTTATTTTGAATAAAAAAATGGTTAGTAACAAACTGTTAAAAACGCTACAATTAAAATAACCTCTGTGTGCATTTCTTCTTATTCCAAATAAATATTTCTGATAATATCTTTCTTTTTTCAAAGGCAAATTAGTTACTGTTTTCATTTATGACAATTAAAACTTCTGTTGAGTGCATATGAATGTTCATGGAAGGGATGTGAAATTATCTGGTTAGGATAATGAAAACAGATTAGGCTAAAGAAAAGGACAGCAGTCAATTTTATTGTATGGATCAGACAGCAAAGACAGACCTGCATGCAAACTTAAAAAAATAAAATCAACATAATTCAAAATATAAGTACAAATAGCAGCAGTAGATATGATTATATATAAAATGCACTATAATAATACAATTATTATGTGAAAAGACTAAGTTATTTTGTGCAACATCAATGGTAGAAGACAAAGTAAGCTTTCTAATCTTCAAATATTATTTGCACCTTGAAATGAAGGAGCAGAGAAATAATGAGACTATTTTTTAATGTTAATCCTTTCTTAGAGGATTAGAAAGTAAAACTAGCAGAGCAGATCCTGACTATTTCTTAGAGCAAGCCTTTAATCACATTATAATGCAGCTGAGTGTAGCTTGGTCTGGTGCTTATTTAATTAAAATTAAATGCTTGCAACACACGTGTCAGTGACAATATCCTTATTGCTGGGCATCAACACTAGGATACATGTCTAATAATGATTCTAGACTGAAGCAGTTGGGAAGTGTCCCGAACATAGTCTCTGATGAGTAGTATCTGAGAGAACAGATTGCAGAGAACAACAAAAAAAAGAAGCTAATATTTCATTATCTATAACTGTGAAAATAGCTGGAGTGACAGAGTTGAGACATCTATGGACTTTAATCACTTCATCTGATGTTTATTTAAAAGACAAAGCCAAGTAACCGAAGGTATTGTACATTAACCTCATATTAAAAAAAAAAAAAAAATCCTTCTTTTATTGCTGCTTATAGTTATACTTTTACAGATTTTTTAACTTTTTTAAAAACTATACTTTTACAGATTTCAGGACTTGTGACTTGTTAACATTTTCAATTTTTATTCAAATGAAAGTCAGATAAATGACAACTCTCTTTGAAACATAATAATGGTTTATTTGGGGTAAATTCTAGTCTAGAACATTTTTAAAGCCTTGTCTAAATTGTCACAAACAGATCTGTTAGTTCCTCACATTTAGCTCAGAGTTACATGTAATCAAAAACAGCAAACCAATCTGGCTTCCGAGTGAGTGTTTTAATCATCAGCGGGCTCAGAGTAATGAACTATATATTTCCCAAGGAAAGATTATAGAGTAAAAAACCCTAATCCCCACATCACCTCCAGATTCTCATGAATTAATGCATTAGTTCATAAATAAATTACATGCTCAAACCTCTACCTAAACTGATGTTTAGTCATTTGTTTGCATCCCTATGGGTATCTGAGTGTTCACTCACATTTCTTTAATAACTAGTCATCAACATCAGAAGGAACATTGAACTCTCTCCCTTCCCCCATATATACACAACACATTGATATATTTTTGGTAAAACCAAATAAATGAATGGATGGAAAGAACAGACTACATTTTTACTATTTCCTGAAATAATGCTTATTAATTTTTGAAAAGTAAATGATAAGGGTTATATTCTAATGCCAAAAAGATTCGACACTGAGTGTATTACAATTTTTAATGGAAATTTTCACTTTTTCTATAAATTTTTAGGGATCAGTGGTACAATAACAGTACTGATCTGTACAAGGTGAACTATCCTGAGAAGCTGAAGGATACCTGAAGTTTTTCAATCTTAAGAATACAAAAAATATTTAGCATTAAGTCAGTGAATTTTGAAATTTGAAGTGTTATTTTATTATTATAAACCTAAAACCAGTAATGTGAGGTGCTGAAATCTTTCTGACATTTAAATCTTGTTTTGATGTCTGGTTTACTCTTGGTGGTATTATATAAACCAGAAGTGACTACTGGTGTCCATGGAATTACTCTGGCACAAAGTTGGTGGAGATCAGAATGGTTAATTTATTAGGAAAAAAAAGACTATATATATATAAATATATACATGTCTGTGTGTGTTTGTACCACAAACCCATAGATTTTACAGGGGCATGCATGTAAAGTATCTATCAGGATTGTATAATTTTGTTGAAATTCTGAGTAATAAGAGAAAGAGCTGTGTGTGAGAATGATGGTAATATATAACATTTTTCACTACTAAATCTGCATTCCTTGGGTGTCTTTACTGCTATATCCCTAAGCTGGAATCCCTCAGTGACACTTGTCATAATCTGTGTCTGCTAGTTTAGGGAAAAGAAAATCTCCCAGTATGTTCCAATCAGCAGGACTTTAACAGACTGGGTGGATCAGGAAACATCACTTCAATGATCACTTGGATATTTCATTAGTTCTTACTGCTGAACTCAGGTACTTACAAATACTGTGTATTAACCATATTAAAGATATACTAGCCTATCGTGGGTTTTTGTGGGTTTTTTTTTTTTTTTATTGCTTTTCCCATCAGCCTTTTTCAACACCTTAAACTAATCTCACGATATGCACCTTCCCATCCCACAGGTTTTACCTTTCATCTCAAAAAGTGTACAAAGAAGCCATATATTACTTTTGAAATAGATATGAACTTTTTTAAAGTTAATTTTCTCTTTCAAAAGTTTATTTTCTCAGATTTCACAGATCTACATTTATCTATCAGAATAAATATAATGCAGAGTCTTTACCAAACATACAGACTGCTTACAGGTAGAAAATATCTGGAAATTAAAGTCTAAGAAACTCCTAGGCATGACAGTAAATCCAAGGCACAGCAAAAGAATGGAATTTGTTTCGGCCGTGTTTCAGAGGAGCTTAAACTTACCCATATGATTACTGTGCTGGAAGAAAATATCATGAAGAGAGGAGGGTATATGATTTTTGAAGTCCTGGTAAACCTTTGTTCCATTTAGCAATAAACCTAGTTCTTAGAAATAACACTGTAATCCGGGATATACATTAGCATTATTTACTAGTTTCTAATAGTATTCACAGTGAATCAAAAGCAAAAAAAAAAAAAAAAAAAAGGTGTTATTTTACGCGGGATTTT
>NW_010223846.1:18910-33251 GCF_000690775.1 Eurypyga helias
ATTACCTTTAGCTGAGGTAATATGCAACAGCAATTAGTCTCAATCAACTGTTGATTGTGTTAGGTTCAATAGTGGAAACTCACCCAGGGAAGTAGTACTCTCACAGAACTGAGCAACATACACACACTAGGATAGGTAAAGTAGCTTCATGTTGAAACAAAGCATTTTCAGCAAAGGAACAGGAACTTCCAAGACCTGTTTAAAAAGAGGAAATATTTGTAAAATTGACTAACAAACAATGCTTTGTCATTGCTTGGTCAAACGTCAATTTGCGGCTCAGGGTATATGGTACATATAGCTCATAAAGGTCCAGATAACTCAGTATCATAAATATCTTTTAAAATATAAATTACAGAACTGGTTAAAGAACAGAACCAAGCTCTTATAAAATGTTATGGGGGAAAAAAAAAAAAAGAGTAATTACTTTATTGCCTTACAGAGGTACAATATTTTAGGAGCTTTGCTGAGGCAGACTACTGAATGAACATGCTTGCCTCTGATGATCTGCCAGTAGCAAAAGTACATATCTTCCACCTTGCAAGGATCTAAATCAAAGGTCTTTGGAGTCACTAACAAAGAGTATCTGCTCTCATATCAGATTTTTAATTTCTAAAAAATTAATTATGATGGAATGAGAAATATTGTCAGTGCTAATTTAAACATTCATAATGATTGTACTTGAATTTAAGAAAGAAATTTTATTATAAACTTTCATTCATAAATATTTCTATAAAACTTTAGCTTTCATTTTCACTCAGGATGAGGTAAAAAATTGAATAATCTCACTGTCTTTCCTAGTGTCAGAAAGACTGTATTGCTACACAGCTAAATGAGACAAAACCACAGCCATTAAGATAACAAAATACATCATGAGAAACTGCTGGGAATTGTCACACACAAGGAATATGCGAGCTTCATACATAAGGGGATATTTAAGAAGCAGAGATGCATCTAAATAAAGGACCTTTCTAAAGGCATGTCTAGTGGGATTGCAAAAGTAGAAATATTCGAAATACAGTATGCATAAAGTGAAAATCAGTCTTTTTTCCACCTTGGGAAGTAAAATGAAGCCACTGAAAAGACAAAATCCCTTGAAGCTTTGTGTTCCTCCATTTCAAAAGTCCAGAAAATCATTTTCCAAAAGGAATGAATCATCTTTGAGTGGCTACACTTCTGAGTTGTTTCAACACCGTAATACCATTGAGATACTAAGAATTTCTTTTTAAATCTAAACCTCTTCCTAGACAAGGGTGTTTGTAAATATTACACAATCAGAGTCCTCTTGTATAAAACAAAAACAAGAGGCTCCAATAAAATGAGGTAAATCTCATTATTAGACCATATTCATCATTACCTTGTAAAGAAGTTCAGAAAAGGACATTGCCTTAGAAGAAAGATAAGTATCCAGCTTATATTCCTCAGGTCACTACTGTCAATTTTTCTGTTCACTGCAGTCTGTGCCTTTTCTTGGAAAAAAAAAAATTAAACTTGAACCACCACTACCATTAATTCTTAAGGCATATATCATGCATTATGGGTTCCTCCATTGTGTTTTACAGTGTGATACTTAGTTTACAAAACATTTACAAAAAAAGATATTATAAGACTGTCAAAAAACCAGTTGTCTCTGTTGAAAATACCAGCTTTTAACAGGCTGGAAAACAAGATAGAGAAAAGTGAAACATGAGAAAAAACATATTTTATAGTGAATTTATGCTGAAGAACATGTTTTTATGATTTCTGCTTACAGTGCTTGGAACATATAAACCAAATGGACTTATCATTGTAGTATGTCTGCAAAAATACTATTCACCAATATGTCTTGGGAATCTAAAATGTTTTCTTTACATATAAATATTCTCGAGGCCGTTGAGACTTCATCTACTTCATCCTAGTAATAGAAGTTAAGATTCCTATTAATTGTCTCCTTGCTGTTCACAGCCTTTGGATACACCACTATTTTCTCAACAGTTTTTAGTCTGTCTATGACTTCTAGACAGTGGAAACAGTTTCTACATGTGCATAGCTCATGAACTTAAACAGTTCGGACATTCATTGTTGGAAACCATGATAGTGGTGAAATATGAACTGCCATATGTTTTCCAGAAATTTCTTTGGTAAAATTCTACAGTGACTATGTAATTAATGAAATCTATCTTTTATCTACAAATTCACAATTGCAGTCTGATATTGTGTTAAACAGAGATCCCCATTTGTTATATATGATAAAGGTAGTGCAGAACAAATGTAAGCCTTCATCTTAGCCACCTTTTTCAGTTAGGGATATAGTAGGTCTAGCAACACTAGTAGCTACAAAAAACCCTCAGGCTTTAGAAAGACTGGTTTTTGCCACATAACTTGTCAGGCATGACTCAGTATATACACATACATACAATTCTGTGCTATTTAGTCTCTCATCAGAGCTCAGCTAATACTGCAAAATAGATAATGTCTAATTTCCTGCAACTGCCAGATATTAACTAATTAACTAAAAAAGCTTCTAAAATTAGTTCTAATTTTATGCATAAAAAAATTTTAAAAGCTTGGTTTGAAAAGTTAGTTAATATTAAAAAGAACACTTAAAAATTATATTTTAATTATTCACAGTATTGAAGATGTTATCTATATGTGCTGTGCTTATAACAATAGTGATTAAATTTCTTGCTAGCACCACCGAAATTTAAGCCTTGCATAAGAAAAAAATATAACTAAATCAATTAAAAAAATAAATCTTGCAATTAACATAAGTGTCTTTCCAAGCAATTTCACCAGGTGCTGTTCTCTGAAAACAAGGCAATAATAGTTCCTACAGGAGGAAAAAAAATGTGCAAGCATAACCTGTACTAATATAATTATTATAACTCCAGATAAATAATGGATAAAGAGAAGAAAATGAAGCCTGGAAGTTGATTGAATGAAGTCAGAAGAAATAAATTGTTAAAAGGTTCAAATAATGTGATATATTAGTTTGATATTAAGTCTGTTAATTACTATACCTACCTTCAACCTGAGACTGGGAAAGAATTTATCTGTATTTGAGGAGCGGCAAAAAATTATATATATAAAACAAGACTTATTTTCAGTAGTCATATTGGTACATGAGCAATCAAAATACACAAAAGAATCTATCTACTTCCAAAAGGAGTGCATGTTTTATGGCAGAAATATTTACATAATCTTTGACAGGAAAAAAAAAAAGAAAAAAGATAAGGAAAGACTAAAACCATAAGGCCAAAGTTAACAAAACCCTATTTTATAAGATCTAAATAAAACACTGTTTAAAACACATGGTGGTAGTAAGCACCTATATAATACATCATGATTATTCTGAAAGTATTTGACATTTCCTGTGCAGTCATACCTAATCTGACATATTCAGAAAGGTAGAGTACAAATGGAGGCAATGAATTAAAAAAATACTTGATTTACTGTTTTTTTTTTTTCACTTTCTCTTTTCTTGGCTATCTTCTAGGTACTCAGTACAACAAAATAAGTTCAAAAAAGTAAATAATGATTAAGCAGCTATTACTGTGAATTTTAATAGAAAGAGATAAATCGAAAATTCTCTTTTTTTTTAAAGGCATCTTTAAAAAATTTTAATGATGTGCTACCTTTCTAGCTTACGAAGAAAACCATTTTTTATTGCCTGCTTAAGTACCTAAATAACATCTGGCTAAATTTTAACATAGTAATATAATCAGCAATATCATACCCACAATTTAAAGGCCCTCGGTTATGCTGAATAATAACTATCTCCTGAATACCTCCACTGAAGCTAGTGTTAATTTGGCGAAATAATATAATTCAATTTCAACGTCATGGTAAAATATTATAGCATGTATTAGAAAATATCACATAACAGGATATATAAAAATTCTTTACTGTCTAATACATTCACTTTCACATCTGGAGTCGGTCTGTTGTTTTGAATGAAATAAACATAGCTGATATGTTTTCACGTAGAATATCTTATAGCTGGTATTAGTTTATAGATAAGAAATGTATCTTGCCAGTAAAAAGTGACTGACCAAGGCTGAAGATTTTAACATTTATGTAGAAGGCTTACATTTTGCAGTGAGCTGTGAGATGAGAGGTGAGCTGAGGTGGTGGGCTGAGATGGCAGATTTCTGTAGGACAAGCTGAAACAAATTTCTAAACAGTTTTCTGCTCTGTGAACTGCATTTTCTGGCTTCCCCCAATGCTACTCATGTTCACTTTACACATAGAAATAGACATTTATGGCTATATAAAACCTCCTGTGAAACCATAAGGTACTTAAGTTGTAGACCCTACTAAATGGATGTGATTGAAAGATAATTTCCTTCCGCTTCTGTTGTCCAAGATGTCAACCAATGTTAAAAATGCTGCTTTCAGACTTCACAAGCTTTGAAAATGTGTTTGAAACAAATGCTTTTTAAAACATGTATAATGTAACAAATTCTTGTGTATAAAGTGTTAATAGATTTCATATAAATATCCAATATTTTTAGCTTATTACTGATGTTCTCTTTGCAGTCTGCTTTTAAACAGGATATATTCTCAATAAGCAATGTTATGGACTGAAGACAAGCAACAGTCAGGATGTCAGATAGTCAGAAAGCCTACAGTTAATTTGTACTGCAAAGTAATATGAGTATACTTTAGACAATTTCCTCATCATTACTTACTCAGTAAATGCTAAATTACAATCTATATTTTCACAAAGGTTAAATCTCCTTCGTGTAGCTTTTGTTTGGCCCTGTCAAGAGAATAATAATGCATTTGCCAGTATATATATAAAATTGCCATTTATAACCCATTACAATTACCTTTTAATACATAGCCTGTACAGAATTCATAGGAGAGTGTAAAAAGTCATAATCACAATAATGTATTATCAGGTTTTATATTGAAAATAATGCAAAATAAGGAGATAACTACACAAATAGCATAAAATATTTGCAAACGTTTGTATTTCTTAAAAGTGTGATGACTTAATTACCAGATAAGAAATCAAAATCCTAAGATGAGAAATTTATGGATCAACAAAATATGTATAGAACATGTATGTTCTGATGAAATTAATTTTCTAATTAAAAAAATTAGTAGGGGGATAATTATGCATATTTAACAATAAAAAACCCTCCTATGCTATTATTTAATTATATTAACATAAACAGAAAAAAGACGTGGTGGAGTCAATGGCATTAGAGACTGTTTTGTTACAGAAAAATTAGTAGAAAACATTTGTAGTGCATTAAAAATACACTTAGCCTTAAAAATAACTTTCTTGTCGCAAGAATTTCTCTCCATACACATATGCTGTGTCATTTGAACACTGAGAAAAGCTTCTTATTTATCATAGCTGAAAGCATTTTTAAATAGACAGAAAATGAGTTGGTCAGAAATCCTTGGAGGAAGAATAGAGCAGTATCTTGAGCTTACAGGTGTTTGTGACAAAGTGTCTATAAGCTACTGTGAAAACTCTAAATCACTAATCTGCAAAAAGCTGGAGCCATTGGCTTCATTCTGTTTACCTAGTTAGAGAAATATAAAGGAAATTTAAAAGGCAAAAATTTAATTTGTAATTTATTTTCTCCCTAAATTAATATTTTTTTGACTTTTTAACAATTCACTGGTGAGTTTTCATATAAACATCTCTTGAAAAAATAGATTAGTGATGGCACATCCCTTCAACCATAGGTTGATAACCTTAGGACAGGCAGATGTTTGGGTGTTTCCAACTGGGATTCATGCTTTCAGCAGTCACATATGGTGTTCATTCATGGTCTTCTGGTTTCTACATTCTCAACCATCTGTTAAAATGGCAGCTTTCCTGTTAACAAGCTAGTTATATTGTTATGAGATATTGAAATCAAGTAATATAGGGTGCGAATACCTAAATAAACATCAAATATTGCTGTTTCCACTAAAAGTCTCTCAATTTAAACCATATTGTGACTTATTAATCTTTAACTCTCTTTAAAAACACTTTAAAAATAGTAATTAAATAAAACAATCATCTCTGTAGTCTTTATTGTAAAAATATCCTATCATATTTGTTATGTATTGCATTTTTAACAACATTTATAATTTATAATCACTTCAGGCAATATGAATAACATTCTGACATAAATCACTGTCTTCAATGGAACTTGTGCATTTCACACCAACTAAGTACTATATTTAAAGTATTGTTTATATATGACATTATGGAATCTTACAAAGCTTTACTTTTCAAAATTCAAGTCACATTATTGTCTAGCTTTTTCAATATTAAAAAAAAAAAAAAAAATAAATCAAAGTAGCCTGACATTACAGCTCTTGTCAACCAATTGCTGACAAGACAGTGCTTCCTCTTGTGATATTCAGGTATAATCATGTCAAAATAAAATCATGACCTATAGGCTGGATTATTGACATTCTTCAAACTGAAATATGGAAATGCAAACTTAACAAAACCTGCAGCTAGTTTAGAAAATAGAAGTTTATGTATTTGGTTACCCTGATAGTGGTGTTATCTGGAAATTTTCCAACTCAACTTGACAAGCCCTGTGTGATATGATTTTCCTTGGAAGTTACCCCTAGAAGATATCCAGAGGTCCCTTTCTGAGTTTAACTATTCTGTGAAGAACAATTGTGAGAAGATAATGTCACAATAAGCTTGATAACCTTAAGCTTGCTTTTCTATTGCTGTTTGTCCTGTTTTTGTTGTGTTTGAATGTTTAATATTATCTGGTAGATACACCCTTTTATAATTACTTCAGACTATATATTACAGCTTGGCAGTTTACCTATGAAATTTATTTGCTCAGGGTAACATAATTGACATAATTACATGATGAATATATGTATACTTCAGACACCTGTAGCCAACAGCTTTCAAACAGCTCTAATTATAGAAGTTCAGGAAAGCAGTAAACTACCCAGAATTTCACCTTCTGCAGTATTCTGAAGGCTCCTTGGACAGAAAATTTAATGAAATTAATTTTGTAGAAGTTTGTTATGAGAAGATACTTAATGAACATTAGCACGTAAGGAAAGATAAACTATTTGATCTTTGAAAGAAATGGGACTGGCTAGATATAAAAATAATTCAAGGTTGTATGGAAACAAGAGAAAGAGGAAAGACTGAAAAGAAAATATGTGAAGAAATAAATGGGTTGAAGATAAGGAAACGGTACACACACAATTCTGGTATGAATAACTGTGCTGCACATCAGTAGCTGAGATTCACTTTCAGATTTATATTTTATTTCATTCATTGAAAAGAAAAGGAGTCAGTATATTCCCTTTATTTTAGGAATCTACCTATTCTTGGTCTGAAATACATTTTTTAAGAAATATACTATTTTGGAGAGAATTAATTTATCATGGTACCAACCTGAAAATTATGTGAGTTGACAATGATTGCAAAATTCTTTCAGAATTAATGTTAAAATGTTAAAGGTCAAAAAATTCTTTATTTATGTAAACAATTATTTTAAAAGTTTGTCTTAACTACCATATGTTGGTTCTAAGAATATTAGTAAGCATGCAGGTGATGAAAGTACATAGATATTATTAAAATTACCAAAATGGGTATACTCATTAATATATATTAGTACCCTAAATATATCATTTTATTGTATTTGACACATTTTACTGGTAATTTTTATTCTTCCCAGTATAAGAAAAGTGCATTTTTTTAACACTTTGCTAAAGAAAACAGAAAAAAACTATTGTGCAGGTGGTAACTTGTATTTCCCAGATGTAAAATTTTCAAGGATATTTAATGTCTTTCAGATGAATAAAGCAAAGCATTTTGCATACTGAATATAATCTAATATATTTTACCAGAGAATCTGTCACCATAGGACATCAAACTCATTTCTCATCCTGCAAACCTTTTGTCTCACATTATTTTGACAACGGTCTGGACATAGACAACAGCTTATGGGAAAGGAGTAGAGTTGCCACAATGATTTGTTCTGCATTTTATTATTTCTGAGTCAGTAATAAACCATGCAAAATGCCTTTCAATGTATTTGTCACTTGTATTTCAAATTAAAGGATGTTTTTAAACTATCCATTTTGATTTGTGTTCATTCTATGTAGCATCAGATAGATTTTCTGTTGTTTGATACTGTTTCTTCTCCCAGGCTGCTTAAGAACTTTTGTATTAACTGACTGATTCTTACTGAAGAAAATATTATCCATTCGAAGACTGAAAATTTTTGCAATTTTTTCACAATACTATCTAGAAATAACTTTCAAAGTTTCCAATAGAGAACACTAACTTCAACAGTAAAACATATTTTTAAAATATAAATTCTTAAACAGAAAACAAAGTTATCTTGCAGAATAGATAATTTGAATTTTTTTATTATCCTTCATCCTTTGACAACACAACATGATTTTCTCTCAGGACTGGATTTCAAATATATTGATCCTAATAGAATAAATATAGGATGATCCTATAGGATGCATTTTTCTTATAATTTCTTCTTTAGTTCATGTAAAATCTTTATAATAAATATTGAATTATATTAAAAAAATTAGATCATATTTTAAAAGTATCGTTTCTTGAACTATAAGATCAACAACACAACTGAAAACAAACATACAACATATTTGCATCGGTATTCATTATTATGTTTTTTTTCTGTTATGTATTTTTTTCTATACTAACAGCTTTTCAAAAACTCTTTCCCCGTGACAGTTTTATAGGCAAAATTATGGAGTCATCAACCATAAATGGACTTCCTAAGCAATAGTTCAATTAAGAATAACTGCAATGCTAACATCAGCACACTGTTTTTATTGTTATTACTTTTTTTTTTAATTTGTATTATTATTGGAAAACTTCAGTAAATGTTGAACACAATGAGAAGTAAATTAAATACAATCCACTAAAAAATCATGCATTCTAATGAAGCACAATCAACAGTCATATCCTGTTATTACTGATATTAACTAAATGACAAATAGCATCAGAAAAACAAATACAGAAATATTAAATATACCACTTCTGACATTCTTTGTGTTAAATATTTGGGTTTGGCCCAAATAATTACTTGTTTTGTGTAAGACCATATAAATTTACTAGTCCAAAGTTCTCATCCTTCAAAAATAAGGACCAGTGGACAGTATTTATGTCATGATTAAAACCTGGGAAAAAGCAGAGGTTTTTTTTTTTAGGCAGTTGGTTAGCTGTATGTTTAAAGAAACACATCTTCTACACATGAATCCATGAGGCTGAAGTGGAGCAGGAAGTGGAAAGTCTTTCGCGTTACAGGGAAAAAGATAACTTGTTCCATTTCAGATACTTAAAATAGACAAAAAAGTCAGTACAACACTTTTAAAGCTATATGACAAATGTGAGTTGTTGTCTTTTTCTCAATGAGAGAAAACAGCAAACAGATTTACATATAAATCATTAACAAACTGAGACCTAAATTCATACTATAATAAACTCAATCCAATTACATTAAAATAAATCCAAGGTATTTCCTTCATAGCATCCTCAGATTACAGTTTGGTGGAAAATTTCTAAAGAAAGATCTCACCTGACAACTCTTGTTGAAAGATGAAACCAAATTATTACTGTTGTTACACTTCTTTGTTTTCATCTAGGAAAAAAAGAACCTGACTGCAAGTCTTCTAATGGCTTCATAATATAAATAAAGGCAGAAAAATGTCAACAAAAACAACACCAACTTCAGCAGTGGAAACATCCTTGAAAATATGCAAACTTCAATCCCAGAGAAAAAGTCAACACATAAATTAAACATTTAGAGGGACCATTTGGGGCAACAAAGCAATTTTACCAAAGCTATGTGACCTCTACAGCTGAACAGTTTTAAGTTACACAGTATTTTAGTGGCATGAATTAAAAATACTATTCATTTAATTTTTTTTTTTTTTTTTTAAATATCTGCAGGCAACCTAGCTGATACATTCATTCATCCATTCCTGGAAGGATTCCTTTTGCTGATTTGTTTCTGCAAAATGTAGGTTCCAGAGAGTGATAAGAATTACGTATGCCGTTTGCCCTTGAGATCCAGATTATTGCTCTTACATCTTCTGTCCTGTCTTTCTCCCTATCGCTTGCCAGGGAATCTATCTACTGCTCTAGATGTGTCTGGCTAATGTCAGTGAGAGTCAAAGTCCATCAGTTTATATTAAATTGAGGTAATTCCTCTGTTGTCTTGTACTAAACTGTAATGAGTGCATTGTATACCAGGCACCACAGCTTTAGACTAATAATATGAGAGAAAACATCTTGTGCCTTAACTTTCCACATAGCGTTTCTGCATCTGTCTGTTTCGTTGAATTCCTCTTGTGAAGATTGATAGACTGTGGCTATATGGCTTCAATCTTTTTGCAAAATGGAGTTCTGGTGGATAAAATAAATGATGGAGATGCTGAGGAGAATGAGGAGATAGAACTGTGCTGAGAAGAAAGAGCAGAAGGAAGGACTCATAGGAACAAAAGGCTGAACAGCACAGACCAAAAGTGCAATGAAGACCTATATGCCCCAAATACACTTTTATCTGCTATAAAAAGAATAACATGAGAAAATTTAATCACAACTATAGAGCAGTTGGCCTATATGAAATATTTGTTTATCTAGAGAGCAGAGTTTATCTTCAAAGAAACTAGCCTAGCAAAGAACTACCTGTGGATATTTTTATCAGTCACAGGAAAGTCAGAAAACAATAATTATTAATTTGGGAAAAGGGTGGGGAGGAAGGGCAAAATTCTGTTCAAGGTTACTGCTTATCTCTATTGTAAGATGAACAAACTGATATATTCCCAAGATTGTGACAGCATTCTCTGGGTCTAACAAAACTTGCATCTAAACAGCTGTTAACACATCCTAATTTTCTGTTCCTTTTTTGAGATTTACAGTCTCTTAAAAGGTTTAAGGTAATATTAATACTGTTATACTCAAGTAGCTACTGTACAGGATTTGATCAGCTCCTGGTGTTTTCTTTTATTACTGTAATGGATAAAAGCTATGATACCCCTCTTAACTTACTGTGCTTCCTAAAACTTGAAATCAGTCTGAAGCAGTCAATGGTTTGTCAGTCTTGGGCTAATGAGGTTTTCTTTTCATCATAAAAGAAACACCTAAATGTAGACATGGTACAAAGAGCAATTTTGTGAAGCATGACCAAAAGGTATCAGACCCATAACCTACTACAGACACAGCCCCCTGCAATGAGTGTGGAATTACTCATCCAATATACTGAAAAGAAACATTCTGTGTAGCTTTTAAGTAGATATTTAGCATTTTTTTTTTCTTTGATTAGGGATTGACTTAAATTAATGGTTTGTGTTCTGGAACTAGGTCCCTAGACCTAGAAAAAAAACTTTGCAGGATATTTTAGCAAAACAAACAAATTAAAATTTATTCAAATATTGCATAATATTTTTCAGCTCCTTTTCAGAATAATATCTTTCAAATAGAGCTCTTGATATATATCAGTGTCTCTGTTTATAATGTTCATAAAGCATGAATACTTATTCATATCTAAAAAAAACATTGAAGCTGGAAGGAAGAACTAGCATATCTGTATGTTTAAGTACATGCCACCATTAAGAGAACCTAGAAAAACTAACATACGTATTATAAGCTACCTGAACATCAAAGGTTGACAACCTTTATGTTGTTTGCTTTTTCAGGTTTCTGACTTTTTTTTTTTTAAATAAAGTACACAGTTATTAGTGAAAGGTTATTAAATACATGCAGTGAATATCTATAAAAAACACTTCTGCTATAAAATAAATATTCTTAAAACTTCTATTTTGCTGGAGTTTTAAAAATATGGATTAGAATACAAAGAATTTATGTAAATATCACT
The DNA here is from genome assembly GCF_000690775.1 of Eurypyga helias. Classification (NCBI taxonomy): domain Eukaryota; kingdom Metazoa; phylum Chordata; class Aves; order Eurypygiformes; family Eurypygidae; genus Eurypyga; species Eurypyga helias. The sequence goes on from NW_010223846.1 coordinate 30,739, forward strand.
TAATGAACTATTTATTTTCCAATTTTTGGCAAATTTTTCAACACAAAAAAATTAAGAGACAAATTGTTATTGCTTTTTTCTTTCCAATTTCTTTTTTTTAAGCAATGCGTAAGAAAGGTAATGATGTGGTTGACTAATCCACTGAAATATCTTCTTAAATCCTTGCTCCAGTCTATTTCAGGGGTCATCCTGACAGCAAAGAGTAAACAAGATACTCTACCATGCATTTTGAGCTCTACAAGCCTCCTCAAATAAGGCCTAGAGGCCTTATGAGTTCCACTCTTGGGAAATTCAGATGTTCACCCTCTTTTCTTATTTAAAAAATGTGTTTTTTTGAGAGGAGGAGATCATACTGTATTTTGAAAGTTGTTTGCATCATAATAACAGTTTCTCAACAGTAATCTCATATTCTCTTATTGCCTTCTAATTACTACTTAGCAAGCAGATTAAGTTCCATTGTGTTCCAGAGTAGCTTTAACTTGCTGTATTGCTTATCAATATAACCAGCTGTTCAGTGGTAGATTCAGTGATGACGGTATTTTTAATTGCTTTTTTCGTTTGGCTAAGTAAGTTCAGATGGTCACTAATTAGTTCTGTCATGCTGAGGTAGTTTTGTTATGAACAATGTAATCAGTGTTTCATTGAAAAGACAACTTTCCAGAGATCAACACTGCTTAATTATCCCTAGGAATCCATCCTCAGTTTCTTTATTTGTTATCGCTGTCATGAGTAAGGTGACATGAATTAAACTGAACTGCCACTTAAAAGAAAGCTTCTACTAGTGCACATAATGATATCTCATTTTCCTCTGCTCAAAAGCAATCAATTGAAACAGTCATAAAGACTTATTCTTTATTAAGGTCTATGCCTTGCTTTAGGGCAGCCCAAGTTATTTCAAAATTATAAGGCATTGAAGCAGTTTATGATATTCACACTTGTGTCTGTGTTTCTCTTACATAAAACATCATGAGATGACTGGCTTTTTTTTGAGTATTTTCATCTCATTCTAAGGAAGAAAACAGTCTTTCCTGAAATACCAGAAGGAAGCAATAATAGCACTTTTCCTCAAGATGGATAAAAATAATTTAAAAAAAAGATAAATGCCATTAAAAAAATGATAAATATTAGGGTTTTTTTAATGTTTACTTTGTTAATATAAAAATGGGTTTGGATCCTATAATTCAAAAATATCATTCATAGTTGGGGAGGAAAACATACAGAACTCCTTACATAAGTTTTCCCTAGTTTTTTTCCTTTCTTAAATAGAGATCATCTTTGTCAGACGTTTTATGATGATGGTTGATTATAAAAGCAAATGCATACTGACTGAATCATTACTAAACTGTCTCTAGTGAAATATTGCTGTGACAAAGGTATGGAAAACTTTCTGGAAAACACATCTGGAAATAAGAAACTATCTAAACCTGACATTATGAAGCTTAGCATTTGTGTAGTAAGGAATTTTTCTAGTTAATTCCTTCATTTCTTAGAATTTGTATACTTTTAGTGTGGAACATCGTCTCTTGACATTCTCACAAATCTGTATCTGTTTCAGTTCTATGATTTTAGCATAAATATGTGGAAACACCCAATGGTATAGTGATGAGACAATTTATGTTCTTAAGCTACCATGACTGTTTCAGCTGGCTGTGGGATCAAATCTCTAGATGATTTTTGATAGAAGTTCTAAAAATAGCTAAAAATGACATCTTGAGGGAAATAGGATTTAAGGAAGTCAGGGAAAAATATGCTATCATGATAAGCTTGGGGAATATTCACCTGCAGATATTAATTTTGGGTTCATCATGTCAAGAAAACTCTTTAAGAGCTATTTCCATCTGAAGAACAAGATGTGAAAGTAGAACAGAAAACACAACAATGTTTATGCAGCATCAAAGAGTGACTTCTCAGACATTCTGCAAAACCAGGCTTATGGCAACTCAGTGTGAAGAAAATAGAAACATTTTTTTCTTGTGAAAGTGATCAAAAAGCTCTTAACATTTGTTCTTTATACTTGATCACGCAACATGTTTATGGTTATACAATAATTGTTCCCTGTGGACAAAAATGATGGAAGCATAAATCAGAAGTATCAATAAAAAAATAGCAGTAACAGGACTAGAACAGGTATCTGAACTCAGTTCTTGTCAATATAGTATTTTACATATATGAAAATAAATGGAGAGATTGAGTTTCATGGGTTTATAAATTTAGACCAGGAGATAAGTGTATATTAAACTACCCAGATTCTTCAGAATCTCTAAGGTTTTACTTTGACATAGAAGAAAGCTAAAACCGACAACACACCTTTGAGTACTACAAGACTGTCATGCTTTGTGAGAATGTTCAGATGGTAAAATGTAGAATAATCTTGTTCTGAATAAGGTTAATTTTTAAGTCTACATTAACCTTAATCAGTACGCAGCTTCTTTGTGATCCTGAATTTGGTATAGGATGAATGAACCATGATTTTCTAAAATAACCGAGATATTATTTTTACTTAAAAAAATAAT
>NW_010223847.1:0-4611 GCF_000690775.1 Eurypyga helias
CCTTGTCCAGGTCATTGATAAAGACCAAAACTGGCTTCAGTAGTGAGCCCTGGGGAGCAAACCCCACCGGTGACTGGCCACCAACTGGATTTCACTCCATCCACCACCACTCTTTGGGCCAGGCCACCCAGACAGTCGTTTACCCAGCAACGTTGTCTCTGCTCATTGCAGGAGGAAATAGGTGACCTTTGAAGGTCTCTTCCAATGCAAACCACTCTGTGATACTGGGCAGGCTGTGATTGGCCCACCTTTGCAGATGGGGCTTGCCTGCTGAGTATTCTGGGGGTGGTGTGACCTTTCTGTGGGGCGAGGGTTTTCTCCGGTAGGGTGGGCATTCATTCAGTGTAACAGCGTGACTGCTTTTTGCAGCAATGTTCTTGGAATAAAAATAACTTAATTTTATCGTAAATACTGTATTGGGTTTTTAATCTTTGTTCACGTTGTTTTCCACGCCTAGGCGGTCCCAGGTAACGCAGGTTGTAATTTCGTTGTATTTACAGGCTCAAGTGAGATTTGGTAAGCTTGAAGCTATGTTTGCCTAAGGTTAAAGCATTACAACTTTCACTGGGTGGTTGGTTTTGTTGTTGATGTGGTGGTGTTTTGGTTTGGTGGTTGGTTTTTTTCACAATCAAGGAAGAAAGAAAACTGGAGCAAAATGTCTTATTTTAACCTCATTTTTCTTGTTTTAGTATCCCTACTAGCTTTAGTTCATACGTAGTGGTTTTGTTAGCTTTGATAGCAAACAGGAGTCGTGCTTCTAGTGTTGTCTAAACAGATTAAAAACCTCACTTGAATAGACTATGACGCACAGACATAGGCAACTGATGACTCTTACGTCTTTCTGGGTTCCACTGCTTCCTTACTGGGAAGTGAGAGGGAGGCCCAGGTATGTGTGTGTCTGGAGAGCCAGGGGAGGGGAGGCCGTCTCCAGGAGGTGCTCTTCAGCAGGTCTGGTGCCCAGAACATGCCTGTGTGCAGCGGCCGAGAGGGACTTCGATTGCACTGTACATTAGGACCTTCCTGGGGCTTCCTTGTTACTTCCTCCTGCAGTGACAGTGGAGGGGAAGGAAAGAAAAAAAGCTTTGATTTCCTCCGCACTGAGCTCAGCTGAAAGAGGGTGCGTGTTCTGGCTGGCCAGCCACAGCCTGCTGGATGAAAAGCTGCTGGGATCCATGAATAGAGTTGTGAAAGAAGTCTGTGTGCATATGCATGTGCCCGTGTTTAAAGGGACTGAGTATGGTCACAGAAAGGCTTTGAGACTCTTCACATATAAACACAACTACCACAGTTTTGTGCTACTTTGGAAACACTCGGGACTCCCAGCAGGAGTCCTGGGAACTCCTCTGCCTTCTCAGCTGCCAACAGATGTGCTTTCCCCAGTGGTGGTGGTTCATTTTCTTAAAGATGACTTTTAAGTCTGGGCTGATTTTACTATTGCTGTGGGAGTGATGGGAGACCCAATTTGTTATGTATTTTCCTGAGGGTTCACCCAAGTGCCTGGTCTCTCCTGCACCTTATTAACATTTATCACTTTGGTAATTAAGCACCTCATCTGACATTCACTGTAATCTATGGGTAAGCTCCACTGACTCGAGGGGTGTTGGCTCACCCAGCGCTACCAGGCAGCTCAGCCCCCCCTTTTCATTCTGCTTAGCTGCTGTTCCCTGTGTTGCGCAGCTGATGGCACTGGAGCATCGTGCAACCTGCAGCCTTGCCCCTTGGGATGTTTCTGTTGGGTTGTGTCAATATTAGTTGCTGTTTTCTTTGAACTTTGAAATATTTATAAAATAGACCTGAACTTATCTGTTCAGTGCTCAAGTTTAAAGGAATGAACAGGGTTTCTTGCCTTTCATTTTCCTCTGGGGATTTCACACTTGCCCGTGAAAAATTTGAAGTATTGCTAGGCATGTAGACAACCCAAAGAGTTACACACAGGAGTCATCCCCTGCACCCATCTAGAGTGACCTTCCCCTTCAAAGAGACCCTGGTTTATGTCCTTTTGCAATGAGTGAGAGATCAGTATCTGCCTGGGGGATCTTTTTGTGCTGCTGCTTGTTGAAATATTGTGGGTTGTTTTTTCCCTTTTTTTTCCAGCCTTTATATGTTGGTTGTGTACAGACCTGGAAACTGGCCAGCATGTATGTAACAGTAGGATGATTTATTACCTGTCTCTCAAGTCTGTACTATTAAATCGCTAATATCAATATGTCCCACTGTCTCAGAAATGGCTGAGCTCCAAAACTAGCTCTGTTTGGCTCTGGCGCAGCAGTGTGTTTTGTTGCTTGTCCTTTGGATGTTTCCGCAAGTACAGCTCAGAATAATGCCAACAGAAATCTGTGGGTTTTGGGATGCTAGGGAGCTCAAAATGGAGTCAAGCCTTTAGCAGACAGGAGTTAAAAAAAATAGATCTGTTTCCTTTTCAGCTTGGTGCTTCTGCTCTCCAGGAAGCTGCTGGGAGATGAGACAGGTGGGAACCCAGCTCCATGACACAGCGATAGGAGAAAGCCTGTGGATTTCAGCTGCAGTGCTTATGTAAGGCTCTGGAGAATTCTTTTTTTTTCCATACTCTCTGCATTTTGCAGTGTGGCTAAAATGTGTTCCCAGATCTGCTGAAGGCAGGAGAGAATGAAAGTAAAGATGAAGATTAAACCCAATGCTTCTGCTCCCTGTTGCTGACAGCACTCTGCAGAGTTGGTAGGTTCATGGTACAGCTGGTGAATGGAGATGCCCCCTGCTTGTGTGAGTCCTGGGGCTGGTTACGCTTCTAGAACTGAGGGCACTTGGGCTAAGGAGAGGTGCAGAGGCCTCTGTGCTGAAAGTACTGCTTGCTCATCTCCACCATCCAAGGATGGGGCCAGCCTGGTGATTGCTGTTGCTAGAATGAGGGAGGTGCAGCTTCCCTCTGTGTGTGTAGAGGGGGGTCTGTGCTCCCACTACTCATCTGGGAGCAGACGGTGTCAGGCGATGCTGGTGTGTAGGTCCCATAGCTGTCTTGGCTCGCTGCATTATCTGTGTGTGTGTGCGCCTGTGCGTTGACGGCTTTGTTAACATACAGCTCCAACCCTGTGGCTGCTTAAAGGAGCCTGCTAAATTCAACACCTGCACAGAGCACGTGTAGCTGAGCGTTTCCCACCAAACCCAAAATATTGCAGGGCAGTGTGATGGGACTGTCAGACTGCTGCCCGGTTCCGTCCTGGCAGCAAGTGCGAGTGCTTTGCAAAGTTCCCATGCTCTGTGGTTTGCGATTGTTGCTGGGCTCCATCGGACCTTGCCTCAGTTTTTCCATCTACGAAACGAGCTTGATAACCACCCACCACCGTGGAGGTTTCTGATGTTGAATATTGGCTGTTTGTTTGCACAGCACTTTTGAGAATGAAAAATACTGATGAGCTGAGCTGTATCATCAGCTGTGAGCTATGCCATTGTTCATAATAATGACTGCAGCCACTTCAGATATTAATTAGGTGCCATGCCTTCAAAGTGTTTTGACTAATTAAGTCTCACGCCACTGCTGTGTTGCAAGTTGCAGCTAATTATCCCCCTTCCTTGTATAGAGAAATCTAGGCAGAAGAGATGAAGCAGCTAAGTTGAGCGTAAGCAGCATCAAAGTTGGGGCTCAGAACCCGGAGGTTCCAGTTTACGGATGATTCTGCAGTTGCTTCCAGCCGTTGTAGGAAGTAAGATATAGATGGAGTCAATAAGAGGTCCTTTTTTATTATTTTTATTTTTCTTCTTGCTTATGCTGAGACAGTTTGCTGTTTCCTAGGTTCTTGTGCTGGGTAAGAAGGGATGCGCTCAGTGGGAAAAGTTTAGTGCATAAATATGGTGCAACAGCAGCAATTTTATGAGTTTAACATTGACAGCTGCCAGAGCAAAAGACTGTTGTAAGCACCTATCTCCCTGCTGTCTGCTTCCCTTATTACACACAGACCTATTGACAGCCTCACAGATGCTGTTCATCAGCATTTCTGAATCATAGAATCACAGAATGGTTTGGGTTGGAAGGGACCTTAAAGATCATCTAGTTCCACCCCCCCTGCCATGGGCAGGGACCCCTTCCATAGCCCAGGTGGCTCAAAGCCTCATCCAGCCTGGCCTTGGACACTTCCAGGGATGGGGCATCCACAGCTTCTCTGGCCAACCTGTCGCAGTGCTTCACCTCCCTCTCTGGGAAGAATTCCTTCCTGATGTCCGATCTAAACCTCCCCACTTTCAATTTAACCCCGTTCCCCCTTGTCCTGTCACTCTCTGCCCTTGTAAAAAGGCCCCCCAGCTTCCTTGTAACCCCTTCAGACGCTGGAAGGCTGCAATAAGGTCTCCCCGGAGCCTTCCCTTCTCCGGGCTGAACACCCCAACTCTCCCAGCCTGTCCCCATGGCAGAGGGGCTCCAGCCCTCTGATCATCTCCGTGGCCCTCCTCTGGACTTGCTCCAACCGGTCTATATCCTTCTGATGTTGAGGGCTCCACAGCTGGACGCAGAACTCCAGGTGGGGTCTCACGAGAGCAGAGCAGAAGGGGAGAATCCCCGCTCTCTCCCTGCTGGCCACACTTCTCCTGACACAGCCCAGGATACGGTTGGCTTTCTGGGCTGCCAGCGCACACGGCCGGCTC
>NW_010223847.1:4980-17994 GCF_000690775.1 Eurypyga helias
GTGCGCCCATCCAGCTTTTTCCTTATCCATCGAGCAGTCCGTCTGTCAAATCCATGCCTCTCCAGTTTAGAGACGAGGATGCTGTGCGGGACGGTGTTGAACACTTTGCACAAGTCCAGACAGGTGACATCGGTTCCCGTCCTCTATCCTCTGTGGTCGTGACCCCATTGTAGAAGCCTGCAGGTTCGTCAGGCAGGATCTGCCCTTGGTGAAGCCATGTTGGCTGTCACCAATCACCTCCGCATTCTCCGTGTGCCTTAGCATGGTTTCCAGGAGGGTCTGCTCCCTGATCTTGCCAGGCAGAGAGATGAGACTGACTGGCCTGGAGTTCCCCAGGTCCTCTTTTTTTCCCTTTTTAAAGATGAGGGTTATGTTTCCCCTTTTCCAGTCTGTGGGAACTACCCCAGATACCACAACTTCTCAAATATGGTGGATAGAGGTTTCACAACCCCATCCGCCGGTTCTTTCAGGACCCATAGATGTATCCCATCAGGTCCCATGGACTTGTGCACATTCAGGTTCCTCAGGTGCTCCCGATCCTGATCCTCACTGACCATGGATGCCTCTCCATTCTCCCCGTCCATGCCCTTGTCTTCCGTGACTCTGGGGGGATGGCTTGTGCCCTTGCCAGTGAAGACTGAGGCAAAAAAGCATTGAGTACCTCGACCTTCTCCATATCCTGGGAAACCAGCTCTCCCATTTCCTTCCACAGAGGGCCCACATTCTCCCTGATCTTCTTTTTATCCCCTATGTACCTATAGAAGCCAAATAGTGACGTGGTTTAAAAAATGGTTTAATTCAACTTTCCCCAGAATGCGTGACTAGCCCAAGAGTGGAGGAATCGAGTTTAGGAACTGAGAGTTCGCAGCAACATGTCTGCTCCCATAAGCAGCTTCCTCTAGCTGGAAACCCAGCAACTTGTCACTACAAGCTTGTACAGCAGAAGCTGCAGATCTTCGGATTTCCTTTGCTCAGCTGAGGGCGAGTTCATTCTTGTTCTTCCTGGCACTTTGCTGCCCGTGAATTAAAGGAGGAAAATGAGAGGTGTCAACACATGGAAATACGGGCATCTCTTTCTGGCACTGTGGAAACCAGAGAAAAGAACAGCCACAAAGCAAACATATGATGTCTTTGCTAGGTGTGAGCCAGTTTTCTTCCAAATTTTTGATGTGTTGGGTGAGCTGGTGGTGTGAGGAAACAGAGCCCTTTTGGCAGAGTTGCGCTCAGTGGGAAAAACAACCACAAATCCAAGGTGTGAGTCTGAGGTTTGCTCTGGATGTGTGCTGAAGGCTGCTCCTGTCTGGCCTGGATGAGGAGCACTTGGGAGGTCAGGGGAGGTCAGAGGGGGTGCAGAAGATTCTGTTCACTTCCTTGTGCTTTGTTGATTATGGAAATGGAAGTGGCTTAGCCACGTACACTCAAGTCTGATGCCTGGGTGAGTGCAGAAGGGGGTTCCTTGCGCTTTGTTGATTATGGAAATGGAAGTGGCTTAGCCACGTACACTCAAGTCTGATGCCTGGGTGAGGATGGTCTCTTTGAGGCACCAAGGCTTGGATGCAGTCTCTCTGGGCTTAGTGGAGAAGCTGATAGATAAGTGGTGTGTGGGAAGTTTGTCCTGCCGTTGGGCTCCTTTAGCCTTCGGGGTTTCGTTGCAGGCACCTCAGTTTTATCGTTAGATTCACTTGTGTTAACATGGGCAGAAGGTTTGGTTTCCCACAGGCCTTTGCACAAAAATTCCTTGGAGTGTTATGGGCAGAAGCCTCGCCACCACTTTTCTTATCAGCTCAAGCTTGAGTTTCTTGGATTTAATTATCTGGGAGTGTCCTTGTTACGTTAGAGCTGGGTCACCCACTCGGTTTGGACTCTGAAGGGGTCTTGAGTTTGAAGAAGAAATCTTGGGGTTGGGATATGCTTAGCAATGCTCTGACAAGAGCTGAAGGTGCTCAGTTCTAGAAGACCTTCATTCTAGGTTGGGAAATATGGGTTCCTTTCTCAGGCTTGTTACCAGCTGGCTGTGGAACTTTGGCGAGCTGCTGCTTTGATCCTGTCATCTTCACTCTTTATTTCACTGGGAAGCATAACCTGACATCTGGTGTGATAAGCTCTTGAGTGAGTATGAAATGCTCTGCAAACCTGGTCTGTTATGACCAGACAATCTGAGTTCAAGCGGCTGTAGATCAGGCTTATAAAACGGTTATTAGCTGCCTGGATTTTCATCCTGACTCGCAGCAGAACTGCTCCGTCGTTGCATCCTTTGCACAGCATCTTGACTCTGAGCAGAAGGTTTTCAGTAATCATGTTTCAGACTAGTAGAGCTTTCTAAATTGTTTCACTGTAGTGTGGGGACCTTGCTAAGAAGCAGGGAAGAAGGGACGGAAAGATCTTACGTTTCCATAGCAGAATGTGCTTCAGATAAGTGCCTTTGTAGTTGATTAAAATGCCCTTCATGTAAGTCGTATATGGTGGGCCAAAGATTAGATACGGCACTGCAGATCCTCTGCTCTGCTTCCTGGTGTGGAGTGCTTCATGATTCCATAATAATAAATTTAGTTTTATTGTTGCACTAGCAATTTATGTCACTTCCACGTGAGTGACAAGGATTTAGTTAGAGCTGAGTCTGAGGGTGGTGTACCTCCTTGGCCTTCTCTGTTCCTCAACACGCTAGGGTCAACCCAGAGACTCTGAAGTTGGTGAAACACATAGAAGCTGCTGAAATGCAGCTTTCTTACCCCAGCAGCTGAAATCCAGGAGCAGTCGTGCTGCAACAGGCCTGCCCTCCTGCAAGAGAACAAGCTGCAGGGTGACACATCAAAAGAGAAGGGCAGCTCCCCTGTGTTCTCTGCGGAGATCAAAAGGAAGTAAGCAGGGCGGCTCCTCTCCTGGCTGGCCCTTGAGACTGCTCATCTCTTTTTCCACGTCCCTTTAATCTGCTACCTCCTAGAAGATCACCTTTTCAAGCATGTGAGATGGTGGGAAAAGCTCATCTCTGAAGTGGCTAGTGTGAGGGAAGAGATCCTTGGTTGCATGTTGGGGAAGAACTCCCGTGCCTTTTGAGAAGAAAGCATACGGGAGAGCGAAGGTTTTTAACATACCTATCTAATACAAGGCAGCACCTTCATGTCCCATCAGAGGAGGTGACAAGGCATGACAGGGCTCGGGGGAGCTGCGTGCGAGCTGCCCTGCGTGGGTCAGTCTCTAGAGAACATCAGTCCCCTTCTGCGGCCGCAGCGCCTTGGTGGTACTGGGGCAGCAGGTCTGTAGGGCTGATGCCACGTTATGTCAGGGATCAGACCTCGTTGATGCCAGTGCGTGGAGGCAGGCGAGTTAGCAGGGCAGTATGTGAAAGTTGGGAGTGCTTTTCACAAATGTGTGTGGGCTATTACCCAGGGCTCTTGGCTCTCCTGGGACTGATATGCTGGAGTAACGTCTGCGTTCTCTGTCTGGACATTCCCAGCCTGACCAGCACTGACTCCTGTTGTCCGGGGTGGCTAAGCAGGGCAGATGCTGAATTATTTATTGTCCTCTGGCCCCTAGAGCAGGACCTGCAGTGCATTCCTTACTGACTCAGGTTGAGTTTTAACTTTAACATCTTAACCATTACCCAAACAAGTGTTGCTTAGCCTTTTCCTCAAACTACCCACAGTTATTGCTTGGGATGAATGCCTGAGAACTGCTTTTGGGTTGCCCTGGATCATTTCTGAGCACGCTGCTGATCACCTCTGTGGACAACTTTGTCCTTGGATCAGGGCAGACACAGTGACCTGTGAAAGCACCTTTTCCACTTGTCTCAACCAACCTGTGGGACTTTCCAAAATGCTGTGGGTTCTTCTGTGACATCTTGTACAGTGCTCAGGGCAAGTAAGCGTTGCCTTGGTGGCAGAGCTGTAAGAGAGCAGAGGTGTTGAACCTGAGAGCATGGGAATGTGTGATGAAGTATTTGAAGTATTCAGCCTTGAGTGGAAAAGAGACTGTCTGAAATGCTGTGGCTCAGGGAAAGGGAACAGGGACCTCACAGAGGTGGTGAGCTTTGTAGCTGCTTTGGATAGGAGGGAGGAAGAAAAGGAGAGTAAGCGTGGACTTGGAAATAAAACTAGATGCTCCTGGAATACTTCCTGGCCTCTGTGTTTATGACCTCTTTTCTCCTGAGGATCATACTACTGATGCTGGAAGTAGAAATCTCATCTGGCCTTGAATTATGTCAGTGCAAAACCAACTGGGGGGAGATTCCCAAGGCCAAAGGACATATTCACCGGGGCTGTACGTTGAAGAAGAGACTAATGCAAGGGAAAAACCTGGTCTGTGCTAGGCCTTTCTCACCCCCCGCTACAAGTTTCCCAGGTGCCTAGCTAGTGTCCCAAACACTGATCTTTGCCTTCGGGGGAGGTGGAGAGCAGAGAGCTGCCCTGCTTCTCCCGGTTCTCTCTTGATCTGCGTTTCTAGCTGGTGCTGTCACCAGCAAATTCGCCCTGCTCTTCGCCAAGGCTGCAGGTCCTGGCTGGTAGATGTTCCCTGCTCTGTATGTATGCGTCTGCGCTTTTTCCCAAGACCAGCTTCAGCTGGTTTGTGTGAAATGCTGACTTCAGGCATTGTGCAGAGCATGACTCAGAAGGGTAGAGGTTTAGGGGAGAGGGAGGAAAGTCTTTTTAAGGGGTTGTAAGCTATAAACTACAGCAAACAGAATTGGTAGAGGTGGCCTGGTTCTCTTCCAGGTTTAAAAGGAAAAGTTATTAAGGATTTACGAAGAGCTGGCATGACTGCAAGGCAAAAGAATGAGCTTTGTTGAGTGTGTAAATGCTTGTAAAGCCACTAGTAAACCTGATAATGTGTATTTGAGGGTGTGTGTGTAGAGAGAGGGAGGAGAGGAGGCATGTACCAAAAAGTACGTGGAGGTTTCCAGAGGGCCTAATGTTCCCTTAGAAGTACGCTGGTGACGGTTGCAGTTGGCAGCAGTGGCACAGCTGGTTGATGCAGAGCCTGGTTCCTCTCAACTCCCTGCTCTGATTTTGGGGTCCAGGGTCCATCACCTGCTGTTGCAGCACCTTGTGTTATATCATCTAAGGGGAACCTTAAAGACTTTGGCTCTTAAAGAGCAGAGAAGCACAAAGTGGCCATCAGGTCTCTTCGAGTGAGGTCATGGAGAGCGGCTCACCCTGGTTCCTCTTGCTGTGATAGGTCTATGGATATCATGAAACAGAAATATAAATTTGGTTGTGTGATAAGGTGGGAGAACAGCCCATTTTCCTCCCTTCGCAGGAACTGCTTTGCATGTGCACCTGCTGTGGGGCAAAGGCACCTGCACTGTGGTTGCGTGACTGTAAAACAAGAACTGGGGGGCAGTGAAGATGGAAAAGAGCATGTTGGTCTGGGCCTGAGGGGCTGGGGAAAGGAAAGGGGTGGTAGGTGAGCTGTTCCTGAATATAATGCAGGAGTTGGGCACCTCCACATATGGGAGAACAACCCCCCTACTTCCTTTACATTGGCATTTCTTTGACAAGACGTCAGGGAAGGCACTTGTCGAGAGTTTGCTGATGTGGAAGCTTTGAAGCCCGCAAGATTTGCCTTCTGCGCAAAACCCAGCGAAAGTAGGTTGGAGCCGTCTGCCCCAGTTGCAAGCAGTCCCTTCCCCGCGGCAATGGACGCAGTGAGATCAGAGCTCAGCAAATGCACAAAGGGAAGCGCCAGGCGGGCCCGCAGCCTGCTCCCTGCTGGTGCGAAAACGCCCCGGGGGGGGGGGGCGCCCAGCCTCTCAATTCTCCTTTCCCAGCCAGGTGGAAGAGAAGCCTGAGCTGGCTGTATCTCCTGAGGTTCCCCAGCCCAAGGGCTGTCTGCCCGCCCCGATCGCTCTCCTAACTTGACAGCAGTGTTTGCATGGGCTGGGGGACGTGAATGTGTGTGCCGCAAGGCCACTTCTACCCCAACAAACCCAGCTAAATCGCGCCCAGCCTCTCAATTCTCCTTTCCCAGCCAGGTGGAAGAGAAGCCTGAGCTGGCTGTATCTCCTGAGGTTCCCCAGCCCAAGGGCTGTCTGCCCGCCCCGATCGCTCTCCTAACTTGACAGCAGTGTTTGCATGGGCTGGGGGACGTGAATGTGTGTGCCGCAAGGCCACTTCTACCCCAACAAACCCAGCTAAATCTGTCGCTGCTCTTTCAGGAGTACCCAAGTACAGCTGCTTGTCCCTCCCTGGCATGGTTCATGGAGTGTAATTGGGCACTGCTACTATCTCTAATGTCCTGTGAACTCGGGGGAGCAGTGACCAGTGGCAGAACTGGAAGGAGCACTGCTCTGTAGGGCTGCTTCCAGCATCTTCACCTGGGTTTGTATCAGCGCAAGGTTCAAGGCTTGGCAGGTGACTTCAGGTTCTGAAGACCTGCTGAATTTTGCAGGTTTTGGGATTCAGGTGGAAAGGCTGGGATAGTCCATTAGAGGAATACAGGTCAGTTGTGAAATGTAGATCCACATCTGAAACTGGATTTGGATCTCACTGCAGACTAAACAAATGTGTTTCTGCAAGACTCCTCAGATGATAAGCACTAAGACAGGGGCAGTCATGTACATATGCATTAGAGGTGTCTGTTCTGCTTTGCAAGAAGCAACTGTCTGTTGTGAAAATGTAGAAAGAATTTGCATTTCTTTTTACAGAGTAGGATTTAACTGAAGAATAAGGGAATGCTGTCAGCCTTGGTCCCAACCTCACCTGCAGCAAATGGGAAGCAAAGAAAATAAGGGGGTAATGCGAGCTGGAGCTGAGCTACCACACTAAGATGAGGATCTGCTTTAGTAAAGTTAGCGATGTACACAAGATTAGCCTAACCTATCGGGACTGTAACGCTAAATACATCTGGTTAGACAGCACAAATTCTGTATCCGCAGGGGTGTTTTTGGTGAGGGGGAATGTTTTTGTCCCTTCTGCTTAGCAGTTGGAGGTGCAAAGGGTATTTGCTGCTGCTGAATGAAATTCACTCGGAGCTAATTAGGGGCCTTTCTGGCCCTCCTTCCTCTCAAACCAACAGCCAGGGCCAGCCCCAAGCACTCTCCTCATCTAGCTGCCAGGCCAAGTCTCCCCTCAGGTTTCCAGTTAAGTGGTGGCATTGGTTAAAGTTAAGCTTCACAGTCCGTGCAGACAAGCTGTGGAGTTCAGAGGTAATTCCACACACGTTGGCACACATAGATGTATTTGTGCACTCGCTGCAGATGCAGGTGTAGCCAAGGATGCTGCATTCTCATGCACAGATTGTGCCTGGGCCGTGCATATTGACACTGGTCTGTGCAGTGTTTGCTTTCTGCAGTCTGTTTTCTTTTAAACTTTAGAGAGCTGAAGAGAGAAGACCCCTATGGGCTTTAAATCCTTATTCCCTTGCAGCCAGCAGCTGGTAAGCTGTTTTTTCTTTTCTGGTAATCCTGGAGTCTGCCTGTTTCCGTGGCAGCTGCCATGTCTTTCCTGAGCAGCATTCCATACATTTTGACACTGGTCTGTGCAGTGTTTACTCCCTGCAGTCTGATGTTTCTTAAATTATGCTATCTGAATTGCTCTCTGCTTGATGTTACTGAGAAACAAGAGCACGTAGAGAGCATTAAAAGGTAAGCACAGGGGGAACTGGGTGGAATCTGTAAGTGATCCAATATTCCATGTCAAAACATCCCCACCCCATTCCTTGCATGGCTGGGATGGTTTGTAAAAAGCCCCGACTTCTCAGTAAATTGCCATAAAACAACTAACTCACTCCCATAAACCCACAGCGGGTCTAGGCCCTCTGTACTGCTGCAGCCAACACTCACTGAAACTTTGCTTATTCCACTTATGTTTAAGCTGGGCAAAGGGGGAGATGCCCACGCTTGTTATTAGCATCATAAAACAGCAGGGTGATGGCGTGGCATTGAGAACTGTCAGGCTGAAGTTAGTCTTCAGCCAGCTCTGCTGCTTGTGGGCAGCAGCACCCTCAGTGCAGCTGCAAGCTGGTCCCAGCAGCTCTGTCCTCTTCGCACCGTCAGGTACCTGCTTCAGGTACAAACCTGGGGTTACTTGGAATTGGAGCTATGATGATGGCAGGGGTTTAGGAGGCTCGGGAGCAACTGAAGTCGTTCTCTGCTGATGCTGTCTCTTCCTTGTGCAGCTGGAGGACCTGGACTGACAAGCACAGCCAAGCTACTACGGGCTGGTGTTTTTTTTTTTGCTTGAGTGAAGAACTGGGGGTCTTTCCTGGTCAGGGTGGCCATAGCATAGGAACGGATCAGGCCGCTTTAGCAAGGGGAGATTGCAGTGCTGACCCTTCTCAGAACTGAGTGGTGAATAGTAGATGCATCCAAGAGGCAATTTTCAGTTGTGAGCAAGGGTTTTTACCAGTGCAGAGGGCTGGAGCATTGCTGCAGTCAGTGGCTGGTTTGTGCATTCAAAGATGTGACCCTGAGCTGCTGCTTACTCTTCTCAAGGTTTCATTAAGGACTGAGAAACATCCAGCAAGGCAGAATTCCATTTTTTTGGGTTACAATCAGACATTTCGTATTGAAATTCAATCCTGCCAACCACGGAATCCTCTACTTTGGTCCAACTGCAATTCCCCAGGACTTATGGTGGGGGCTTTTATTTGGCTTCACTTGTCATTGTTGCCCTAGATAACGAGGGTTGTATAATCTGCAAAGCAAACTGCAGATATGTACGTGGGCGAATCTTCCAGGGAGAACTGAATTCAGTGCTCAGGTCGGAACATGTCCCGTAGGTGTGTGTTGCCATGAGTATGAGCTGGCTCTCCGGGAAGCTGCCAGCGAAGCATGTATGGATGGAGACGTGCTGTTTCATCCAGAGAGACTCCACACCACCTGGGTGCACTCAAAACTAGGTCGGAGAAAGCACTACCACGGAGGCTGAACAGCAGTCTGCTTGTGGGAGCAAGGGGCT
This sequence comes from Eurypyga helias, assembly GCF_000690775.1. Lineage (NCBI taxonomy): Eukaryota > Metazoa > Chordata > Aves > Eurypygiformes > Eurypygidae > Eurypyga > Eurypyga helias. The sequence goes on from NW_010223847.1 coordinate 13,875, forward strand.
TGTCTGATGCTAGCTCAGGTCTGGCTCTCATGAGGGGTAAACACATTGCATGCTGCTAAGCTTCAGGCTTCCCTCTGGGCAAATCCAAGCCTAAATGGACTTCAGGTCCACTGTTTTTAAAAGAAAAAGACATTTGGAGTTGTTCCCCCTTATTTAATTTGTAAGTCTTGCAGGGTCCCAGTTTTTGAGTGTTTTCTGTTGTTGGTAGGCTGGAGCTTTGGTTTGAACTAGGAGAATCACAGAATAGTTTGGGTGGGAAGGGACTTTAATGCCTACCCAGTCCCACCTCCTGCCATGGGCCGGGACCCCTTCCACTAGCCCAGGTTGCTCCAAGCGTCATCCAGCCTGGCCTTGGACACTTCCAGGGATGGGACATCCACAGCTTCTCTGGGCAACCTGTCCCGGTGCTCCCACCCTCTCCAGGAAGAACTTCCTGATATCTAATCTCAATCTCCCCTCTTTCAGGTTAAACTCTTTCAGGTTAAACCCCTCACCGTTTGTCCTGTCACTATATGCCAACAGGAGCAGCTGTTCTTCCATCTTGTTCTGATTTTGGGAACTGGGACTTAAAACAGTGTCATCCACTGGGAGAGCTGGCACTGGGGGGGATAAACTGGTGCAGCATCACTGACTTCAGTGAAGTTACAGGGGCTTCTATCCAGTGAAGTGCCAAGGGAATGCTGGATTTACACCTTATTGAGGTTAGTGGGACAGGCAGGTGTAAATCTGGAGTGGATTTGCAGCTGTGAATCAGAACTGGTGTTATCTTACTCCTTGCCTTGTGTTTCTGACCCCTGCAAACTATACAAAAGGCTCCAATTGATATTCTTATGGTGGTAGTGATGTCTTTTCAGTCCTACTGCAGGTATCCTGCACAAAGGAGCTGGAAGACCACTTTGACGACACAGTAAGGCTCTAGAAGAGGTAGAAACCAAGCACCAGATGTTTTCTATTCCCTCTAAGTATGAACTTTTTCCCACGCTGTGTGTGTTGGTGGGGCAGCTCAAAGGGCGCCAACATTTGTTGGGTGGCAGACATTACTGGCCAGGGGAGGTCTTGGTGTTGCGCTGGGAAGTGCTGGAGACAAAGGACATTTTGGGATTCTCAGAGTTGATTTCAGTGCCGTGGTGGGGGTGTAAAGCTGGGTCCGTGGGCATGAGGGAGCTGGGAAAGGTGCAGGCCAGGTTTGTTAATTCTAAAATCCAGCCAATCCAATTTCCATGAGCAGAAGTTGGACCCCAGAGGCACCCGGACCCCTTTGCATGGGGAAGCTGAGTGCTGGAGGAGTCCTTTGCGCGGACAGGGCTGCCTTGCCCTGCAGGATGCCCTTGCAGGGCTACAGCCAGCTTGCCCTGACCCTCTCCCCGGCATTCCCAGCCATTTGCTTCCTGCGTCAGAGCGCCCACCGCCTGCCCTGCTGTGAGTCATGGCTGGGATTCCTCAGCTCTGAAGTGGTTCCTTCTCTTTTTTATTTTTTTTTCTCCCCCTCCTCCCCAGGTGCTGAGCTTTTTTCCAAAGCCTTGAATTGAAGGGTGTGTCTATGAAATCTCGCAAACACGCAGGCCCTGGCAGGAATATGTGAGCACCGTTCCCATTATGTTATGAATACCTGGCCAATTGCCATGGGGATCCTGCCAGGCTGAGCAGCCAATCTTGAGCACCTAGACCTGCTGAGCTCTGGGGTTTTGCTGCTCTGGCTAAGTCATTGCTTTGCAGAGATGGACAGTTTTAATCTCCTTTCGGCAACAGCCATGTTTTTGTACTCGCTTGGCCTGCTGCGATATCCCAGTTCCCACGGTTAGCAACTTCCCAGGGTACTGTGCCGGTTGGGGTGGAGAGTTGAGCAGGCAGCTCCGGCAGCCGGACTGCCTGTCCTTGTCTGTGACTCATCTCGTCCGACCTGCTATCGCAAATATTTTCTGTTGCCCTGCCCTACAAGCCGGGCACTGCCCCAGCTCACCCAGGCCCCTCCATGGATCTTGACTCCATGTGCTGCATCAGGTCTGGAGGCTGCCTGGTGTATTTGTGCATTGGCGAGGTCTGGTGGGCTGGGAGGGAGCACAGTGGGGCGGTCTGGGCCCAAACCATCCCCATTTCCCACGGGGGGACATGTGCCATGCATTGGGCTTCTTCCACCTCCTCCAGCGCACCACGGGTGCTTGGCTGTTCATGGTGAGGATGTCGACGGGTACGTGTTGTTTAAGCAGACATGCATAAAGCTAGCAGAGAGGATGCAGTAGCTGAGACTTCAGCATGACCTCTCCAGTAGACACCAAACCCTGAACCCCAGTTACAAGCTCTGGTTGGTGATGTCTACAGAGGCCTAAGGGAGCAGGTGGTCGGTGCTAGCAGGCACTGCTAGCAAGGTGAAGCCCCCAGTGAAGGTCTGCAGTCCATGCCATGATGCGCTGCCAGGGTCTGCAGTTGAAAGCTGTCGCAGGCTTGGCCAGCATCTCTGCAGAGTGAAGGTGACGGGTGGGACGTTGTAAATAGTTTCTGGACTGTACTGAGCTCGGAGCGTATGAAACCTGGTACAGACAGAGCCTGAGCTGAGCTGCAGAATCTCAGTCCTGATCACTAGTAGTAATTTGACCTCACCTTTTTTTTGCCTAGCAAAATGGACATCAGCTCACACACGTCTGTCCTTAGCATCACGACTGCACTCTGGACACGCTGGCGTTTCCAGGCCCCAGTGAACTTGCCACGCTGGAAGGAGGAACGTCCCCATCTCTGCTGAGACGTGATGGAGGTTAGCATGGGCCACAATCCCCACAGCCCTCCTGCCAGGCAGGAACAGTCTGGTTCGTGTCCCACCTGTGGGCAGAGCTGCTGCTTTTCCCAGTGACCCTTTGTTTTGTGACCTGGATTCCCAAAGATTCCCACTGCCACCAGCTGATGTTGTGCTGCAGCATAGATGATGTGTGTGTAGAGCAGGCCAGGAAGTGCTGGGAAATACTGTTTTGACTCATGCCTTCCAGGGAATGAAACACTGCCCTCACACGTGTGTTGCTCCCCACCCTTTTTGCCCCCACACCAGGGCTCTGTCCTCCTGGAGGGCTGTGCAGGATTAAATATGGGCAACATCAAATGGCCAACCTTATTGCCATTTTGTTTCAGGTGAGGCTTCCTCCAGGCCTGTGATGGCCTTGTGGATATGCAGGAATTTGGGCTGGGTGGGGAGTGTGTTGAAGCAGCAGCTGCTGCTGCTGCCTGGCTGCGTGTTCCAGGCCCTGGCATACCTGGAGGCGTAGGTGTGGGACCTGTTGGCACTCCCACCCTGCACGCCCAAGGGCAAGAGAGCTGACACAACGCTTCTGGAATCTGTCCTGCTCTAACCAGGACTGTTGGCAGGCGGGTACCGAATCTTGGCAGCACAACAAGGGAGCACTGGTTTCTCTGAAATTCTTGGGCTGGTTTGGTCAGGGCACTGGCATGCGGAGTCATGGCAGAGTTGGCACACGTATTGCTGCAGCAGTGGCAGGTGGCGAGGCCTGGAGACAGGACTGTGGGGCTGGGGGCTGGCTGCACTGGCTGCTCCTGGTCTCTCCTATGTCTTTCCTGGCTGGCAGCAGTCTGGGGCTCTCCTAATTTTCTTTGTTTTGTTTCACTAGTCTGGGGACACCAAGGGCCGGGTTATTCCTTCTCTCCCCTTGAGCTCAGGCAATACCAGGACTGGGGCCCACTGGGCTAGAAGGCTGCCAGCACTGCTGCACGCTGGTTTTGGTGCTGCTGGGAGTCCTAGCCATGACAAGGCGATGCATGGAGTGTGTTGTGTCCCCCACACCCCCCCGGTGATCCGGTTCCCCTGGACCGAAGCCAGGCTGAGGGCACCGCAGAGGTGAAGCTCCCCGAGCAGGTCTGTGCAGGCGGCTGTCTCCGGGCTCTGTCTGGGAGGCAGAGACCCCAGGGCTGCCCTGGGCCAGGCGCAGCGGGAGATGGGAACTAAGCCCCAGGAGCGGCTGCAGGACAGAAGAGGTGTTTCCCAGGTTTGGGGTGGTGAGTAACTGGAAATAGCTGAAAGAAAGGGGCAGCCCAGTCTTGCAGCAGCTAACCTGAGCTCAGCTTGGCCAACCTGGGCAGTGCGAGGGGCGGCAGGGGAGGAAAGCCCCGGCAGGGCCAG
>NW_010223848.1:0-13950 GCF_000690775.1 Eurypyga helias
CCTTGTCCTCATCCCTGGTCACTAAATTGTTATTGTTAACTGGTATTGTTACTCTTATGCAGTAAAGAGGACTGTGAATGAGCACAGAATCAGAATGTGAAAATGAGGGGAGTTTTATGATGTTTTGAGAGATAATTTGGTTGTTTGCAAGTGAACAAACCTGATTGTTTGTTATCCAAATATTTTTGCATATCATTACTACAAGATTTTATCAGTGTAAGAAGTAGAGCAAATAGGTAAAAACTACATACATGGACTAGAACTATGTATGCATTTCTTGACATCCATTATCATAAATAGCAAGGAGTCTTTGAAAAGAGAAATACTTAAAATGTATCACAGAAGATGTGCCTTTTCCTACATAGGCGTTTTATGTAGTGTCAATATATATCAGAACTGGTATGGTTTCAGTGGAATGAGGGAATACTATTTAATGATTTTTATGCTTGCTCCTTTTGCATACTTAGCATAGTTTTCCCTTGAAATAATTTTCAGTCATAATTTATTGAGAGTCCTAATAATCTTTTGCTCTTTCACACTGATTCTAGCAAGGTTCTGACCTGAATCCTCATGTGTTCCACATCATTTCCTTCTGGAGATTACCAGGCCAAGCCGAAGAGTAAATGAGTTGTAAGGTCAAGAGATTCTCACTGTGAGACAACTGCTGAATTCCTGGTAGCTATGATTGCATCTTTCCATTACACCTTAATCACTATTTGACAAATTCCAATGAGAGATTCATAAATTAATGTGACTTATTTTAATTAAGGCAATATGTTGCTTCTCTACAAGAATATTAAAAATGCACAGATGCTGAAAACAGTAAATATGTCTTAAAAGGATGATAAAATGATGGAGATTTAATCATGAGTGACTTCTACAGATATAATCTCTCATCTAAGCATGGGCACAAATCATCACCTAATAGTTATAGGAGAGGAAAATTAGATTTGAAATGAATCCTTTTTTTAAAAACATCTCCAAATACTTTTAATCCTTTAGAAATAAAATTTAAAAAAATCAGAGGAGAATTTAATGACTTTATGAACTTACTTATAAAATATATTTTAAAAGCAATTACTTCTGTACTTTTTACTCATATTCTTACATTGTTAACTGTTGAATATAGTTAATATCTGTGTTGTGGTTTAACTCTGGCTAGCAAAAATACAATGAAGCCCCTCTCACAGGTCCCCCCTGCCCCTCCTCCAATGGAGGGGAAGAATTGGACAAAAAAACCCAAAGGAAGCTAATAAAATTGACACAAGAACTATTTAGTAATTGAATCTAAATTAATATATACCAATACTACTATTACTAGGTAATTAAAATAATAGATAATAAAACATATGATACAACATATGATTGCTCACCACCCACCAACTGATGCACAACCAGGTCCCAAGAATTGAGAGTCAGAGCCAGAAAGCCCAAGAACCACAGCTCAAGGGCCGGAGCCTGAGAGCAATCGCAGCAGATTCTGAGTGAATCCCATCAGAGAGAGCATGACCAGGAAAACTAACAGACCCACCAACTCACTCATGAACGAGCCAGCACAGGAGATAACAATGCAGCTAACAAGAAAGTTAGAGTGTTAGCAAGTGTAAAGAAGTAAAAGAGAAAGAGAGTAATGGCTCCCAGACCACCTCCCCAGCTATGTATTGAGCATGACATACTATGGAATGAGATACTTCCTTGGTCAGTTTGGGTCAGCTGTCTGAATGGTGTGTGTCCCCACACTGCCTGTAGTGAGAGAGAGCTGGGAACACAACTGCAGTATCAAAAGCTGAGAAAGACCTTGAATTCAGTGTAGGCATTCCCCAGTGCCAGCCAAGACCTCATCAGTACTTCTCTCAGTGTAAATCCAGGAACACAGCTTCGTACCAACCACTCTTTTCTGAGTAAACCCAGCACACTATGTTCTCTCCATAATAATGTATTTTGGTGCTGAATAGTCTTAGAAGCAGAATCTGACTCAGAACTCCCTACTATACACATTTTTTCTGGAATTTCTACTAAGCAGAAGCAATTACAACATCTCTTTGGTAGAAGAATATCATAAAAACAGTAGTAGAGTTTTTGTCTCACTAAGCTGCTTTGGGTTGGCTTGAAATATCCTTTGCACATGTGGAAACTAGCTGACCAATACATTTTGACCTGTCAAGTTTCAGAGAGATGGTGTTAAGACACAAGTTCTGCAGCAGTGGGAAGGAGAGGGATGAGTCTCATACTTGCAGGCCACTCTAAATGATTAGGTATTCATTTAGCATTCAGATTTGGCAGTGAAAACAGAACAAGGCTCTGACTCCTGCCTCTGTATCATTAGGGAGTCTAATCACTCTTTCATCACACTCACTACAGGAAATGGACCTTAAAATACTCACACTTTCATTTGCCCATCACAGCTTTTTCATTTGCCCATCTCAGAGTTTGCTGACGCCTTAATTGATCAAGTTTTGCAAGCCTCATGAACAGGCAGAAAAATGTTTGTTGTTTCTGTCTTGTCGACACAGAAGGTAAAATACAGTCTGTACTCAAATTCACATGGCAGTGTGCAGGAATACAAGGGATATAAGAAATCTCTTGTCTGGTAATACTTCATTTTTCTAGCAGGATAAACACTACATTTTCTAGATATTAATGTAAAGAAACCACCTTTGTGAAAGCTACGTGTTGTGTAATAAATAGAATTGATTCAAAACACAGGACAACAAAAAGTTCTTACTCAGTTTATGATTTCACTTAGACAAATGGCAGGAAAAATAAGGAATAATTCTGTTTATTTTAGACCTAGAGAAACTAAGAATGTCTTTAATGCTGTCAGGCTTCTTGAAAATCTAATGAGTTGGTAAAATAGTTCAACTGACAATATACACTATAATATCAATTTTCAGTCAAGCTTGCTGTAATCCATGTTTGCTTTAAAGATTATAGACATAGTTGATGTGGGAATCAAAACCCAAGTATAGGTCAGATGATGATTTAAGTTACTAAACCTTTGTATCTCTCTATCAAATCCTCAGTAACATGTGAGCTCAAACATGTATAGATTCTAATACTGTAGTTGAAAATTAATCCTTAAAACAGGTGGGCCCAAGATTTACTTTGATATATATTTAGAAACAGGGTTTGTGTGTAGATGTGATATGATTTCTGTTATTAGAATTCACAGGAGATCCCATTCAAAACTGATCAGGAAACCAAGCATTTAAAGCATAGCTGGAGGAAGATAGTTATTAAAATAAAGTACATTGTGGAAAGCAACTAAAATTTGCTGATGACACAAATGATAGGGACGGAGATCTAGAACAGAGAAATATGGTGACTTAGCTACACCAAATTCATCGGCAGATGACCAGTAGAAAAGACCTCCCAAACATAAAAATACAGAATTATTAGGCCCAGGAATTATTTCTGGATTTGCAAATAAGGACTAAAAAATAGATATATCCTATGATCCCTATTATCTAAAATAAAAGCTCCAATCACTTTCTCACCCAGGATTCAAACCAAACTCAAAACATTTTCTTCTAATCTCATGAAAGGCCAGTTGCATCCATTAAATGATGAATGCCAAAGCATTTCTCATAACTGTATGTTGATGCTAGTTATATTTTTTCCTAGATACAGTGTATACTATAAGTATCATAAAAGTTTGCTAACTAAATTGCAATTTTCATGTATATTTCATAAAAGTTTTCATGTCTAGCACTGTACACAGTGAAATCATACTGAGAAAGGTTCTGCAAAGCAGTGGTTGGGGCAGCATGGTATATCATTTTTGCTACACTGGTGTAGATGTACATTGTATATGTAACTTGAAGCAGAGGTCTAGGCATTTCCCTACTGGAAGGCCCTTGCAAGCAGAGATCTTGAAACAGACAATGCAAAGAGGAAACCAAGATTTACAAATACCTGATAAATTATATTACTACTTTGCTAAAAGTCACTCTGTGTTTCCTATATTTGCAGTCTTGGTTGGTTCAGCTAACAAATTGTTGAGAGATTCTGCAGTCAGATAAGAAGGGATAGTCATTCAGAGGAAGATGGAAAAAAAGATGAGAGGCTGAGAGGAGGATTTTGGGGTTACACAACATTACATTGCTTTCGTAGGGAACACTAATGATTTTGTGTTCAGCACTTTTTATTAATCAGTGAAATGTTAAACCTCATTGCCTTGTGCATACCAAAAAGACTAGCTTTCTGCTGCATAATAACAATAAATACTTTAAAACTCTACACAAACTATGCTTACTTTTTAATACCTGATCAGTCAAGGTAACAACTTATGATGAGGAGGGCTGAGTATTGGTTAGGTACCAGAGAAATCCTGTTTTCCAAAGATCAGTGCAAGTGGTAACACTGTGGAATCCAAGGAAATACGAGAGAGGACTAATCTGCATATACTGAAACTGGGCTGAGTTTTGGATGGCAAGGTTGGGATAGATTAATCTAATGTTAAATTATTTTCACTGCCAGTAGTTCTTAGGTAGACGATGCCTTCCTGGGCTAAATTCAGAGACCCAGGGAGAAAATTGCTCATGAATTGCTTCAGTGTTTAACAATGCAAACAAAGTTTTGTAAGGACTGAACCTAGGCATTACACTTTTCTTCAGTTCTCCCAGTTGTGAATACTGCAGCCAGCAATATTGAAGCCCGCATGGAATCCACATTGTGCATCTAAAAATAATATTTCAACAGTCGCCTTTAGAAAACTGAATGTAGTCCAAGCCAGACATTTCCATATAGAGTTAGGAAGGAGATGCTATGGTGGTTGTAGTATAAGATACAGTAACTTTTCCTCATATAAGGTGCACAATAGAAACATCCTTAAATTCTTGAGTTACTTTTCCTTTTTCCAGATCATAGAGTACTGCACTATGTCATGATAGCCATGCAGAGACAGACTGAAATTGCATTGGCTTGCTTTTGCTGCTGTATTTCATACTGCTGTCTAAATTGCTTTCCACTATCACTCCTGTCTTGACTGTCTAGGTTTCTTTCTGCCTGGAAAATTTATGGTTTATGCTATTTTGTCACCATCTAATTGTATTAGCCTGGATTCTCGTTTCTCCCCACTCCCTCCCCATCCACGTCTAAATATTTTACACTTTTACTACCATGTTGTCCTTTCCAGTTCTTTCTCCCTGTCATAGGCTCATTTCTTTGATAGAGGCAAGTAGAAAATTCTTCTACAAAATAATCTTGAGGATCAAAAAATTAATTAAATTTTACTTTTTTTTTAAAATTAATGGGATCAGGGAACTTATTGAGAACAGATAATGGAAAACAAGGTGGGAGTGAACAATAGTGACCTGCTAAAGTATTTCTTAAAATATAATTTATAGAAAAGAAGATCTGTGGGAAATAGCAAGCTTTAGAAATGGAAGAAATTTGTCAATGGCATTTATTGAGGAGAAGATGCAACAAATTTGAACATGGAGGATGCCCAAAATTTATTTACTTTACATAAATGCAAATATTTTCTAGAGTTTATCTAGAATGGTACCACAGTAACTTTGAGATTATGTCACTCCAGTGACTCTGGAGTATCATTGACAGAAAATATATGGAAACACAAATATGTTCATATTGACTTCTTTGCTGGGACTTTGTGCTTCTTTTGCCACTCAGAATACATGTTCTTTCATCTGGTAGACACAGTATAACTTTACCATTACTTAGTGGAAAATATGTGTCCTTTGAAAGTGTAAAGCTCTTTGGAGAAGAGTAATATGGTATTTGGAAATCTGAAAGTATTAACTATGGTTGTCTTTACAGCAAACCATATTGATCTGAAATAACGTGAAGTGTGGCAGTTTTGCTTTGCAGGGATGCATACAAACTTTTTATTTGGCTTTAATACACTTCAAATAACATCTGTTTAGTTTCAATTTGGATTTTTTGCTGTCTGAGTAAGATTCTGTTTAAACTCCTGGATTTCTCCCAGTTTTACATGCCATCCATGAAAAAACTACAAATTTGATATTACAAAAGCATCACATGTTTTCTCAGGCCCAGACATTCATGAGTTCCAAATAATTTTTTAAAAAAAAAAAAAGTTTTACACTTCACAAAACAACTAAAAAGTAAAAGATATTTTAGTTTGGCCTTCAAATGTTATGTAGATTTTTGTTGTAAGAAGGAAAGAGCTTGCTGGTAGAAAACATGGACATGAAATTATTTTGAGCTAAGACTAGAGTTAACACGGATTTTCAAGAGTCTAGGTAAGGTTAGGGACAAAAACTCTTAGAAGGATGAATACCCATATACGAACTATCAGAAAGTAAATTAAACAAGACAAGCTAGTTATATGCTTTGAACATCTCTAATTAAAGATTTCTAGGTAAGTTACTCAGACTACAGCATCATTGTCCTCATTAGTGTACTGTCACCATCACCATCATCTCCATCCTACCTAACATCAAAGCCCGAGGGATTTGCCATCACACTATTGGGCATCCTATTTCCTTGATTCTTAGATATCTTTGAGACACACTGAATCTCAGCTGCTATTCCCCAAGGAGCTTATTTAAAAAAGCAGAGCACAGGAGGAGTACTCTGTTGTTGGCAGCTCTTGTGCCTTACACAGATGGTCTACTGCACTCAAAGCCTACTGTGTCTTTTAAAAGTTGGTTTCATTCCTATGTGCAGAAGATTAAAGCAAGAAAATGTCAATCACAGATATGCAGATTGCTAAATCTGACTGGCGTTTGAGTTCCTGGGTAGCAACCACTCAGGTATCCAAAATCAAAGAAAAACTAATTGGCAGAGGATGTATCTACACTATGACCCTGTGGAGCCCAGAAAAAGAATTATGAGTGAAGAGCAGAGGCAGCCTTGCTTTGGAAACAACATGCCAGCCAGCCTGGGCCCACAAGCAGTGATCCTGTGCTCAAGTAAATAATTGTCTCAGAGGGTATTTTTCACTGAGCTGTGTCAGAGTGAAAACACATCTTGGTTGTGTAAACTTATTGGTTCTTCTGAATACTGCCTTAGGGGTTCAGCACCTTGTGCACTGTGCTGCGTGTTCATTGCTGACCTGTTGCAAAGTTTTTATACACTCTAGTCATCCAGTGCTCTCACTGTTCAGTGTTAATTGTTATCAATATGGAAAAGCAAATGCAAATACATATAAATGGCAGAGCTGCTGGGATACACATTTTAAAATTGTCAGTTTTAAGGAGTTATTCCCATTTTAACCTGCAGTAAGTTAAGATCATATCACTAGGATTTGAAATACAACCCTCACCCTGGATTAGAATTAGGTACACAGCTGGTAGTACTTCTGTTTCCAGGGAATTGTTTAACAACTCGCAGAAAGTTTTCTAATGGAACAATTTTACATTGGGAAAGGGTTCATGCATTCAATAAAATCAACACCTCTGCATCAATTTGATTGCCCGTTTCCCAGAAAATATTTAAAATGTTTTGTTTTGTTGTGGCTAGAGCAGTTATATTAGTTTGTTCCATGGCATTTCTACTGTGAATTCTATTCTAATGTCAGCTACAGTATAACAGAAAATGAAAAGGTGAACTCAAAGTGAATGTTGGAGCCTTACTGAAGCAACATTTGTTTGAAGTGAACATATTTTGGAGTATTTATAGGTGGAGGAATTTTCCAGTTTTATTTATTTTATCCCAATTTGGGGAGACAACCAGACCAAATTGTTTATGAGAAATTCTTTTTGACCTGCTCTGCTACTCAAGGAATAAATGAATGCTCTAAGGGAATAGTGACTGTGAAGCCAGTTCTTTCCCTCCTGTCTTTGTAATTTGTACTTAGCCATGTGTAACCCTGCATATTATGGACAATGTGAGATGTCAGCAAAAGCAGCTGCCTGATTAAGTGCTACCCACTGCAGAAACTGGGCCCTGGGCTAGGATTTGTGGGGCAATAGTCATCAGCTAGGTAACTACAGTGTTTACTGTAACTTGGAGGGCATACATAACATTTTTATGTTATGGAGAGGAGGAATATATGCCTCATTAATATCTACTTGGTAAATTCTCAGAATATATATGCATATACATATTCAATATATCTCATCCTGTTATCTTCAAAATGCTCCTAGTTTGGATATAACTCCAACTTCACTCTGGCTTAATAGGGTAAAACTGTATTCCAAACATACAGTGTCATCAGGGAGTTGTTTGTTTCACTTGAACTGATATAAAAAAATCTCTCCAGTGTCATCTGAGATAAAAAAAAATGCCATGTTTTTAAAAAAGGACACAAAACCATCTTTTAACTTGGAAACTCAGTTTGGATACTGTTGCTTTAAATGTGATGAATCTCTGGGTTTGTTCAGTAGCAATGGGGATTTTCTGAGAATTAAGGCACAAGATGACACTCAAGTTTGCATGTGGGAATTTAATAACTTTTGTCTTATTGTTTCAGCCTTACTCCCTGGACCAGGCAATTAGACTCACTGAGCTAAGCAGTAATGTTGCTTCCCCAGGTGTCCTTCAATGAACCTCCCAGGACAGGAATCACGGTTAAAACAAGCTCTGATTGTTCCTTGCCACCCTTCAATTTTCTGGTTTTAAGAGGTCAGTGAGGAGGGAGTATAAGCAGAGACTCCTGACAGTGTGCTGCTTTATAGCAGACTTAGGGAGACTACAGTCATCTGGAGGTGATTCCCAGATACCTAGGGAGTTGTACTTTTCAGGGAATATGGTTCCACTCCAGGTGAAAAATGTTCACTGGGTCAGGCCTCTGACCTTGGTATATAGCCACGACAGACACAGACACAACTAGGGTGCATATGTTCTGCCAAAGACTTCATAGTGTTGCTAATGGGGGAAGGAAGGCAGATCAAGATGACGTGGTGATCAGTTATGACAAGGTGACAAGGCATCAGTTTACACCTGCAAAAAGCATGTGAAACCAAGTGTAGTAATTAATTGTTATGGTGCAGTCAAAATGAAATACTTCTAATTTTGCAAAAAAGAGAGAAACACCAGAGCTTCTTGTTGCTCTCGTGAGGTCTACAACAAAACTCTGATTTCAGCTGGGAATTTTGTTTTAAATGGTTTGCACTAGGCATTAAAGAAATTACAAAGTCAAAGACACTACTTTTCAGGCAGTTTGAGTATAACCTAAATACTGATGTTCAGCCTCACAATATTTTCCCACTTAATTCTGGAGGTTTCATGTTTGACATTTTTAGAAACATACTTTTAAAAAGAACCCTAAGAATTCATCTGCCGTTTGTATATTTATTCAGTCTTCTGTCTGTGAAAGTCTACTTGCCTTGAAGAAAAGATGTGTAATGGTTTTATATGGCATATGTAATTTCTCTCATAGATGTGATATGATCTAATAATTAATGAATGCCAGAAGACAAGTTAGAAAGCTTAAAGTCTAACAACTTTTGTCTAAGTTATTCTATATCTTCTTACTTTCCATTAACTCAGACTTTCAAATAGATCTAGGGTTTATAACTAGGTAGATATTAAAAGTCCAAATCTCTTTATATTGAAGCCTTATTTCTCCCTTTACCTGTCTCTGCCAATATAATGTAGCATCAAAATGAGGTGAATGTAATGTAATTTATTTCCTTTTTAATGATCCTTAGGAGTGTAAGAATGGCATACAGTGGTATGGATATTACTCCAGAATCTTACCATATATAAATTAAAGTTAGGCTAATAATAACAGTAATATTTATATATTCATTTACATATGACTTTTTCTTGCTGGCATCTCTAGGGGAAGTGACTTGTAGGTGCTATCAAGTATGCAACATTTTTTCTGCACAATTCAAAAGGAAAGGATCATCTTGGGTTGAATCAAATATTTAGTTTGACAGAAATAAGATGCTTTCTTTTAACTGAGAAAATTAATTTATTTTTAAATTAAGTTAATAAAAATTATTTATGCAAAAAATGTTAAAATTCAGATTTAAAGTGTACTCAGTCACTAGAAATCAGTCAGCAGAGTTTTATAGAAATTAGGGCTGGAATATGGTCCAAATATTTTTTCCTCATTTTTTCATGACTTCCCAAAGATTTAATGTACTTCTGAAAATTTTATATTGGACAGGACTTTCAAAAGTGTTTTGATTCATAAGAAGGAGACAGGTGTCTGACACGATTTTAAAGTGCATGATGAGGCTATCACACCTTACTAACAACTGTGTAGATGGTTGTGAATATTGGCACAACACAATGTGCTTATATACTTGGCAGATATATTTTTGCATTTTACTAGAATTAATCTTTCTGTGTCATATGTATCAGCTTCTCTGCTACTACATATTTTACCACTGTTCTCTTTCTTGGAATATCTATGTGTTTTGTTTGTTTTCCCTTTTGTTTCCCAGCTCTTTTTTATCTCCTGTTTCTTGTGTCGAAAGAAAACATCATGCTACTTCTGCTGAGGAGACAACATGTATTAATATGATTCACTTACAGAATTGTCAATAATAATGTCACTGGTCAAAAAAATACATCAGCAATATTCAGGAAGATTTCCAATTGACTACATATCTTTGGCTTTTCAAGACCACATATAGTGCAGCAGTGAAATGTTAACACCTTTCTCGTATAATAAAAAGGCAATGGAAGTCATAACTTCTGAAGCCAGTAAACAAATGCAAGTAATTACCCATAACTAGAAAAAAATATGAAATTGATTTTGCAGCTTGATTTCATCAACATGATGTCATTAATATTATTCTATTTACTAAGTGTAATTATTTTTCTCCTGAAAGATTGAACTACTTCCACATATATATTAAAATTGTTATTCCCATTGAAAAATAGAGTTCAAATCTTCCTTTTTGTGTATATTCAAATACAAATAGTTTTTATTTATATAATTTTAAGAAAAAATAGTAATTGCAAATTTTAAAATTGAAATAACCAAATGCGTAAGTGTTATAACAGTGGATTATCAAATATATGGACAAACTTAGCAATTTGGTTTAACAGACAAATTTCTTACTGTTCATCATTCGGGACTCAAAGAGAATCATTCAGGATCCATTCTTCCTTTTTCATCATAAATCAGAACTGGAAACTCAAAGAAAGCTGCATTTCTTACAGTGAAAGCTACTATCCAGATAATTAGAGAATTGTTGGATTTATTTTTAAAATACTATCTAAAGTTTGGTATGGACACATTTATTATAAATAAAGTGAACATAAATCCAATATCAGAAAAAGTGAAATGATGCATACAAATTATATTTAGAAAAACTCTAATGTAATTCTCAGTTGCTGAATTGATTTGATCTTCTTATCATGAGGAGAAATTGGACTCTGAGATATTATCAACATTTTCTAACTCCAATCTGATTATAGCTATAATCCTGACAGTGATTTATTCTAAGTAATTATCTCAGAAGCAGAATTAGATTAAAAAACAATATTCCAGATTATAGAAAACTCCAGTCCATTCTTGTAATTAGTTCCATTTTAGAATGCATGATGCTATCACATTTGAATAATTTAGAATGAACTATTCTCAAGCAGCCTGTTCAACTAGAGTCTAATAGGAAAACAGATGAAGAAGTAGTGATAATATTTTAAGAAACAGTACATTGTAAATTAGCAACCTCTTTGTAGTAAAGTTTACTTTGCCAATGTTTTCAGTTTGCCATACAACTCCTAAAATATTACTGGGTACTAAACAAGAGACTGGTACTACAATAATCAGTGATCATGCATTCATAATGATGATTTATGATTACTGATGGTGTCATTATCATAATTATAGGCTATGAATTAATTTTACACAATTGGAATTTGAATAATTTTCAACAATAGGCCTTTCCTTTGTAAGAAAAATTACTTGCAGATAATGTCCATAAAGAATGGACTCATGAAAGTGTACCCAGAAAAAGACATATTTGAAGTTCTTGAGCAATATTCATTTATTATTTTCATTAATTCTGTTTAGAGCAGTGATGGCATGGACCAAAGAGGGATGAAGCTTCATTATGCTAAGCATTTTAAAGAATACATAAAATGGATGGTCTCTGTCCAAAGCACAACAGTAACAGGATCTTAACAGAAAATAGAGAAAGTAGTATATATGTTCTATATATTGTAATTTATGGAAATTGATTGTGCCTGTCCCCAGTTGTAGTATCATACATGGAAAACTTATGATTCCAAATATCCCATGCTTTGATCCAGAGCACACTTGAGTTTCTCATTTTTTCCTCAAGTGAAGCTCAGGTACATGTAGTAAAAGGGAGTTAAGTAGAAATGGAAGTAACTGTTGAGAAAAGTATTGATCAAGTTTGAAGGAAGAAAAGTTGGACAAGGATAAAGAAAACGAGAAAAGGGATAGAGAACTAAAAAAATCTTGAGTTTCAACAGACTAAAACTTTTCTACTTTTAATTTTGATGTGATGTTTTTATAAATGCATCTCTTAAAACACCAACAGCTTATGATACAGATTATTTTTAAAGTGTTAAATGTACATACAGTAATCTTGAATACATGATGTATCAGAGATTAATTGCAAATACAAAGATCTTAAAGGAAGGTCTTACATTAAAAGTCACGGTAACAAAAATAAATATGATTAACTATTAATTTTATTCTGTTACAAATGAACTGTTACTTTGATGCCTAAGACCAGCACAATATTTAAAAGTATGAAAGATAGGACGCCTCTGAACTTTACAAGATTAGTGATCATTCCATTTGGATACAAGCAGTCTAAGAACAGTGCCTTATTTTGTTTTAAGGATGTTAAAACTGTGTTCACTGTGCTCTCTCTTACTGGTAAATAAATAATATAATGCTGACACATAACATGATGAAAACAGTAATCTGTTATAAAACATGGGTGAAAATTGGCACTTTTCTTGTACCTCTGGTTTTCCCACAGGAATTATGTATATGTTGGCCTTTACTAAAGATGCTGATCTGTTCTTGTTTCTTGAAAATTTTTTGGAATAAAAATACACTGATGTGCTTAGGATAGACACATGAAAGCAGTAGATAAGGTTACTCAAATAGCTTTGTCATGAAACTCCAGATTTAAATCTTCAGAACATGAGTAGTTGTGCATTTAAGCCTTCCTTTCTATTTTTGTAATGCACTAAAAATTTTGCTTTCTACATATAACAATATATTTTCTTTTTCTACATTTTTCAAAATGAACAAGTAACCTTCATTATAGTAAATACATTGACTCAATGCTAACAATGTTCTGAATGCAAAAAACATTGCTGTGGGTCATAGACTGAACTAGTGTAACTTTTAGGTTCTTTGTGTTAAATGACAAAATCCACAAGCTGAAAGTTTGCATTTTTTTTTAAAATCACTTCCATCCTGATGAATTCTGAAGTTTACTTTCAATGGTGTTTGATCCAGTTTTGATCTCAAATATTGGCATGAGCTTCAATAGTTACAGGGTGAGAACTGACCCCAGTTACCCCTGGCTTTTGAATGAACTAACTAGCAATGACTAAGTCCATTGAGTATGTTTATCATCTAGCAATGCAAAGATTGGGACATTGGACTCAAATGGACATATCTGTTCAAGTTATGTGCTGAACTAGAACATAGAAGGAGCCTGGTTGTCCATGACAGAATGTCCTTGACAAGCTAAAACTTTGGATTATTTGCAAACTTTTCAAATATTTTATCTACAAATCCGCAGCAATGTGAGGGAAGCCTTGTGACAAAAGAATCTTGCCATGCTTTGATCTGAAAATTTACCAGTTCACCTAGCATAGCCTGTGTTGTATATGTAAATCCATCTATACTTAGATATTTTCTTCCTCAGTTTTGAAGGTCACCCTCAAAAAAGAACCAGTCAGATAAAAATCAGAACTATCCATTAACTGCAAAAGGCACTGCTCCTCTGAAGCCTTTGAAAGTTATCCTGAGTGCTATACTACTGTTTGTGTGACATTCTTATACAGAAGTTTCATACTTTTGTCCTGTGACTTACACCTTGGTACAGACTTCGGCCTAGGTTC
>NW_010223848.1:13960-52351 GCF_000690775.1 Eurypyga helias
TATCACTGAATGGGTGAATGAAAGGCTGAGAACATACAAGGAAAGCTTTCCCTTACCTTCTGCACATGACAGCATGAACAGCTGAGCTGGCATTTATGCTGTAGCCCACTACTGCTAACGCTGGTCACCAGCAAAGTACAACTAATTCCCTGGAGGAAAGTGCTACAATATGCCGTGTTTCTCCTAAGGTGATGTCTTTACTGTAATTTTCGTAGCTCTATGCATAACCATTAGCTCAAGGCTGTCCCTGAAGGTACAGACGAACCCCAGTTCGTTTCTCATGCAGGGCTCAGCCGCAGCATATATTTTTATCCAAGAAAGAATGCCATCTCATCCTCTCCAGAAGTGAATGACAGACTAGCAGTTTGACAGCATATTTCCAAGAGATAAATACTTCTTACATTCTAAGCTGCCTTAAAAGCACCTTATTCTTTCAGTATCTGAGTGTAACAATCTTTATAGTTCTTATTTCCTGTTATTTAAGAGTATAGCAATCTATACAACTCTAAATTCCCATATTTACTCTTTTCTTGGGTTCCTGCCAAAAGGAAGGTTTCTTTACATCATTACAGTAAATAAACAAATCCTCTAACTGATAAGCTTCATTCTACTGTCCTGAAAGATTTTGAAATGGTTAGCCTCCTACTTCTTTCCAAATTTCCTGTTTCCAGATATAAATGCAAGCCTGTTCAGGATGTTTAGTGAATATCAAACTAAGCACCTGTAACAAGTTCCAAATTGTCTATTCTTTTATGTTGTTCGGTGCATAGAAACAGCACTGAGAAATCTTTCAGTATTAAAACAGTATATTTTTATTTCTGCAAAAGATAAAAGACATGATTTTCTCATGTGGATTACTTTTTCCCCATCTGTTACTCATAACAACACAAACTTTGACCATCAATGTCACTAACACCACTGTCTAAATCTCTTTGTAAGAAAATTATTTTATAAAGGAATATTTAATCATTGTTAGCTCATCTTCATTATAACTAAACTTAATTCCCTGGTTTCCAGAGGCTTTGTTTTCTGCCAGTATTAAGGGAATGCCATTTGAAATATTTCCTTTAGAAAACAAACAAACTATGAAATCTAAGTATTTAAATCTGGTAAGCATTTGTTTCTGTAATGCAATTTTAGCAAATGTTGGACGGATACACACAGCACTTTCCTCCATTTTTGAAACCAGTCATATAAAAGAGCTGGACAAAAAAAAAAAAAAGAGCCCTTCACATGCATCACAAGTCTTTCCTTGCTGCAGCCATTTCTGATACACTTAGGTGATACATCCATCCTCATTAGCTGCTGTTCTTCTTTATGGGCAGATAATCTTGAACAATCAACTAGACTAGACATTACACAGGATAGAAAATAACCTAGCTTTGTTCATCTAGAGCCTTCTATGTGTTTTTTTGTCCCTTCTTCCAATTAAAACCATCTTTTTCAAATCATTGGAGACTTCATATTTAATTTCCTGTGTTCATATATGCCAAAATATGTTAAATTAGGTTCTGTTTGCATAAATTAGTTCAGTAACGTTAAATGTATATAAATTAAGAAATATTCTTATCTACTTGATCTAGCTGCCCAAGCAAATATTTTTTACATGAATCTGATAAAATTTAAATATTGTATAATAAAAAAACTGAATATAAAATTAGTATTATAATCTCACCTTGATAGAATAGACATCTTTCTATTGTGGATATAAAGTATTTGTAAATAAAGCTTTATAAAATTGTTTTCTGTAATAATATAGGTATATGTGCGTGTGGGAAATTTAGCAGCAAAATTCAGGAACAAAGCTTACGAAGCTGCAAACTTCAGTGAACACCTGATAATCACTTACAATGAATCACAAAGGCAAACATGAATTATAAAACCTAAGTCTACTGAAGAAGAAAGGAGTTCTCAGGAGATCACTCAAGTACATGTGTAGATACAGAAAACGTGCATTACACATGCTCAGGTATTTTACTTGAATTAAAGACTCATCTTTAATCTATTTAAGGTAATTTTTAAGATGTAATATTTAAGATATATTTCAAGAAAATGTGAACTACCTTTTGACACGTATATTGGAATTACCATTTATTTCCAAACCCAAAACTGCTTGAAATTCATTCAGTTTTTTCTGCCATCTGTAATTTTCCTAAAACTAAGCTTAATTCTCTGACACCTGTTTTCTTCTTTGAGACCTCTTATTACTTCTGGTATTTTGAGGAATTATATTTCTTCTGCATTTTGTATTTGGGGCACTGGAGTAGAAAATGGCTTTCAGTTTTGATGTCTACCTTGTCGTATCAACTGCGGAGTCAGTCTTCCATAGGTTTCTAGTGCATTTTATACCATTCCTGGTTTCTATTTCTAATCTGTGGTAACAAATTATTTCACTAGGGTAAAACATCTACATATATCAAAAACGTTGCTATAGAATATTTGTCTGCAGATTCCTCTTCACCCTCACAATCCAGGCTTTCAGCGAAGAAAGCAGGATGTATAGGAAAATTGGTGTGTTTCTGTATGTGTAGTGGCATAACTCAGATCAAATTAATATTTCAGCATACACATGAATTTCAAATACGGCAAGGTTTTACCTGCTGTTTTTTCTTCAACTTGCTTTAATATCTAATTAGAATTCACATCATGAAAGATGTATTATTTGTCCATTTTTAGGATGCTCGTTTAGTATAAATACAAGACTATCTCAAGTGACTGTGTATGTCCATTTTTATTCACCAAAGTGATTTTTCATACTGTTTCTTGTGTGTTGCTCCTGAAGAGTACAGTACAGAGGTACCTCTACTGAGACATTTTTAAGTTAATTAGTATGGCACTGGGACCTGTCTATATATGGTAGCAGGGAGCACTACAGAGGCTGAATTGCTCTTCTCAGGCAGTTTTTCAGTAGATTAGGCTTCTCTTCAAGAGAACTCTGTTTTTGCCTATACTCTGTCCCTGCATGTCTGAGTAAGCCTGTGAAAATCTAGTTCATATTTTTATAATTTGCAGTTTAGAGATGCTGAAAATGCCACTGATTAGGTCCTGGTCATTGATAGAACAAGCTGTTCACAGTCCTATGCAAGTTTTATTCTGCAATTTTGGATAAAGAACAAAAGAAAATACCACCATTAAATTATTGTTAAACATCTTATAAATTGCACCTGTCCTTTTGTAAACTCATGTTGATTAACTTCAAACATCTGCAGACCAGATGATATCAGGAACAGCTGTCCTGTTTGAACATATGTCCATATGTTGGAAAGGAAAAAATTCTGGTAGTAAACAAGAAGTTAAAGTTTGTTCCTGCACAAGTACATTCCCTTTCAAAGTAACCTCCCACAAGACATTGTCCAGGTCTAATTTCTCTGTTTTCACTCAAGCCATGCCACAGACGTGAAGGAGGAAGGAGTGTGGGAAAGCATATGTAAGCAAATAAATTTGTGCAGTTCAGTGTTTCATATACTGCTAGCACAATAGAATCTAACTCCTTGGTTACTCGATTGCTACTGATGTAGTAATATAAATAATGTTAGTTCAACTACGTAATTTACATCAATACCAGACCATTTTTAGTTCAACAAGAGTCAGCACCTGTCATTTTCTCCCCAACAGCTCTTCCCAAGAGCTCCCTTGAATAACGTATGGAAACCAGGGAAAACTGAGCCTGACTTGCTAGCAGTAAGAACAACTTGATGCATATTAGCAAGGAGTGCCTCCCTGAAAAAGGCACATTCTCCTGTTTCTAACCATACTGAATACTTAGATTTTTACATAAAATGAAGTAACATAAACCAAAGTTATTTTATGTGGTCTGTTACAACGATTTTGGCTAGAGCTAAGGTATACAAAAAATTCCTAGTGTATTGCTGCTCTTCTGTAAGTAATGATGTTGTCCATGTTCCAGCCTTTTATGTTTTCCCTTGGGCTTAATAAACTTATAAAAATATCCACTAAATTACTCTGTTTTCTAACTCTTTTGAGTATTCTTGGACTTGAATGTATACACTCTGATCTTAGAGTGTTAGTGTTATGAAGTTTCAAACCTTTTAATAATCATTATCTCTTATCAAGATACTTTCTAATTCCTTCTCTTTTGTCCTGCTAAATCTAATTTCTGATGTAGGCAAATGTTCATTGATTTCATTTGTACAGGCTGTGCTTAAGCAATTGTTTAACACCACTTCTATTTTCTTATCCTGTGTCTCTCTAATTGTGTGCTAATCACTCTTCCAAAGGTGACTTTTCCTCCTTCAAAGTGGACATTTTATGTGAGAACACCATCACGGAACCATCCTTTATTACACCTACTTTTATGGGAGATTGCTTTATTTTTATGTGCAACTTTCTGTTCCCATGTAATTGCCTGAAATTGCCCCACCAAAAAATTCTAATATAAATATTAATCATGTGTTTTCAAGGCAGAGAAGCACTAATTCAAACCATGGTTAGAGATATTTCAGAAGCTATCCTAGGATTGTACTATTGTGGTTCAATCCCAGCCAGCAATCATGAACCACACAGCTGCTCACTCATCTCCCTCCTCCCTTAGGGGACAGTAAGAATCAGAGGGAAAGACAAGGAAACTTGTGAGTTGAGATAAGAAAATTTCATAATTGAAAATAAATTAAATAAAGCTATTTAAATAATAATACTAACAAGAAAAATAATATTCATATTATTACTAACATTATGTAATGAAAATAATACTCCACCTTCTACTACTAATATGTAATGAAAATAAAACAAATTATACAAGCACTCACCACCTGCCAACTGATGCCCAGCCACATCCCAGGTAGAGAAAGCCAGAGCTGGAGAGCAAGGCCAAAACCAAGCAAGAGATGGCACAAGAGCAAACCCCAGTGAGCGAGAGCATAACCAAGAACAAGAAAACCACCAGCCCACCTCTAAGCACAACATTTTAAGGAATGAAATACCCCTTTGGCTAATTTAAGCCAGCTGTCCAGACTCTGTCTCCTCCCAGATTCTTGTAGGGAAGAAGCTGAGAACACAGGTGCAGTATCAGAAACTGAAAAAGTCCTTTAATTGATATAAGCATTCCTAAGCAACAACTGAAAACATGGGTGTTATCAATATTATTCTCAACACAAATCTAGTGAGTAGCCTCATACTAGCTGCTGTGAAGAATATTATCCCTACTAAAACCAGATCAAGCATGGAGCAAGCCGTATGGCCTCCTACATGATTCCCGGATTGTGTTAATCTTTGCCAGCACCTTAACATTTGTTCATAACTTGTTTTAATTTCACATTGGATGACTCTTCAGAATTAATTATGGAAATATAAAATAGAGTATCATGCTGCATTTATTTTATAGCAATCAACTAACTTGACTTTGTCACTACATTTTCAGTTTTCCACATTTCAGAGTTTTTTGTGCCAGTGCTAGATAAGTGATTTGTCTAAAACCTGTGAAGACCAAAGCTGACTCCAGGTTCCAATAGAAATTTCCTATTGTAGGACAACAAATGAGGTATGTTAAAACAAAGACAAGTGGCAGAGAATATAGACTTATGGAATAATAACATTACAAATTAGATTAGTCTGAAGCAGTTAGTAATGGAACAATTAACACAACTGCTATTTATATCATCACCTCCAGGTTCAAGTATTAACTCCTTCCTAAAGTGAATGAGATATTTTATCTTACTCAACCTTGTTTTGCTATTCCACTTGGAAAATTTATACACTCTGTTCTTGTTTGAAAAGATACCTTTCCAGTCATAAATATATAGTTTTAAAGGGAAATACAAACAAAAAAACCTCCCCAAAATAAATTTTGTTTTATGATGTGATAATTCTAGGTTTGCTTTGTTATGAACTTAGTGGTGGTCACAGGATGAAAAGTTTATTTTTCCTTTACCTGTAACTTTTACTTTTTACTATTCATCTAAATGAAGCAATTAGAATGTTTCCTTTCTAAGTAGTTTTCATCTGTTTTATTGGTAGGTGTTTGTTTTATCACAGAAATTGGTATTGTAATGAACTCTAATGCATCTTTATTACATCCTCACTAGAATTTCTAATAAACTAATGAGGTTTTTTCATAGATATGTCTTGGTGAAATTTGAAATACACAGCAAGGAACAGAATTTCTCTTGTTCTTTCCCAGGCCTCTGTGTTTTACATGTCAGTAAACTCATTATTCAGGAAACCACTTTTAGAAATACCAGTTTTCCATTCTGTCTTATTAGTGGCATCTGCTTGACACAATTACTCACTTCTGTTTTTTCTTAAGGGTTCTTTTGATGTGTGTGATCTTCAGTAGGTGACTTCATATTATAATGTGCAAGAAGAAGTAGGATCACAGACTGAGACTCTGGGCCCTGGATCAAAAAAAGAGCACTGGAAATATTCAGCTGAAAAAATAAACCCTTAAGTACAAAATATAAACAAAAAATGTTTAGAACCTCAGAGTCCCTTTCTTCTGATTATAGAAATTCTGTAGATATTATTTCCTTAATCTTTCAAAAATGATAATTTCTTTATAATAGTGTAACAAGTGTAGGATAAATACAGAACTCATTTTACTCTGAACAGTGTTTCTTAGCAGGGGAGGAGGCTGCCTGCAGAAGATATTGGGACATAAGGATCCAGTATGGTAAGTATAATGAACTTTACCAAAGTTGAACTTTGCTAAGAAAATGTTCCCATTTGGGGTTTTGTGTAAACAAATTGGATCAAGACAGATTTATGATGAATGCATTCCTTTGACTTTAGTAATATGTCATGCTTACTCAATTTTTTTTTTTCTAATAAAATGTTAAAAAAGGTCTATTTCTAGAGTTAAAAGGTTTGTATTTGATGAAGACAAAGTACCTTACGGAAACCTTTCAGTGAACACTCCATAAGCCATAGGTCAATCCTTGCAGTATCCTGCATGTTTTTTTCCATGATTTACCTATTTCCTATGGCATCCAGGAAAGAGGGGTGGTGTGGCCTTACTCTGTGGACTGCCTTTGATGTCTAAGCGCCTACAGAACAAGAAACTGTGACCCGTTGAAGGAAGGATTGGGAAGTTTGTGCAATTTAAGGAAGAGGTAGTTGGGGCTCCTAACTTCCCTGCCTTCTGCTTCGTGGCCGATGCGTTCCAGAGAGCTACGGTCTGAGTTTCTACCCAGCATCTTGTCCTAATATTGAGGGACTATCAGGCTTTTCTGTGTGAGGATACTCTGAGCCCTTTAATTTTTTGAGTCAATGTTGGGGAAGAACAGAACTATATTTACTACAGGTGTGCTGCTCCCAGCATTTTACCATTAGTTTGAACTACATGAGCTAAGCTTGCTATGCCTTCTTGATATCTTGGTGAATTAATGTAGCTTTTTATCTCCCCTACCATGGGGGCCATTGATAAAACCCATATAAGAGTACTGTGTCATGTAAGGAACACATACTGACGGCAACAAATAAGATTTTATAATATCTCGAGGGACCAAAACTGCTTCCTTTCCTAATGGCTCTTCAACTTCATACAAGAAAGTGTGGTTCCTGCCCTAGATGTAGGTAAAACATAACAACATAAAATCCTGCAAAAACTCTGTAAGATCAGAACTGAGAGCAAAAATATGTATGCAACTGAAAGCACAATGGAAAAAAAACAAGAAGAAGCAGTTAAAAGGAGGATTTCCCCAGTAATTTAGGGTAATAATTTTTTTATTGTAAAGAAAAAAAAAAGGCATTTGAAGAATTAGATTTTTTTTCTTTTCTTTTTGTTCTGGGCATTAATTAGACGTTGGTTCACATGACTCCAGGTTGAAAACAAGATCTGAAGCTGAATGTAAGCTTGGCAGCTCTGACATGGCAGATTAACAAAACCTTTTCAGACCAGACTGTACATGCCATGCAGACTCTTCTGACCATGCAGGGTGACATACCAGGCAAGTAACTTCAAGCCTTTGCTCATATACAGTGGTTTGCTATGTTGTTTATTTCCTAACACTAGCTGGAAAGGCCAAAATATCCCAGAATAGTAAAATGATCCTAATACTACCCACGTATCTTTATATATAAATAGTATTATGTAATGCTAGCACACAGACAATAGATGGCATAAAAACTGTCCATGGAAGAGTTAAAAACATAAAGCAGTCAACTTTCAGAAACTATTAGGTACTAGAGTTTTACCACCAGGATACTCATACAAAATGAGAGATTCTGGTTTGCTTTGTTTTCTGGTAGTGAAATGTTTGATTCTTGCTATTGTGTGGGTAGTGAAGCCATTTCCTGAGAAGGAATTAATCCCCGTTTATTCTTGCCATTTCAATTAAGCCTTAGTTGAACTGAGTTGTCAGTAAAATTGGCTGTGTGGTATGGTGTTTTTTTTTTTTTAATTCACCTCTGGACTTTTAAATGTTATTGCTTCAAACACAATACACTGGGGCTACTGTTGGGTGCTTATAACTAAGATATGTAAACAGAAAGGAACAAGGTCATCCCTGGTATAATTTGCTGGAATTCAGCACTGACAAACCAGTAGTGAATTTGGCTCAATGTTTTGGCATTAGCAGTAAAGGTCATTCCTGCAGCTTGCCCTACTTATAGAAAGTGTGATCAAAAAGTTTTACATTTTGTTTCTTTTTTGATAGTCACATTAAATCTTATTACACTATTGGTACTTACCTCACTGGAGTGTCTGTGGGTTTTCTTTATAGGCAAAGCTTTCATCCCTGGACATTCATAAATAACTCTATTCACCACACTTTCTCCTGCAGCACTTGAGTTATGTTTCAGAGCTGAGACAAGTGTTAGTTTGCATGTTCAGTAGATGGATTTCTGCTTCATTTTTGTCCACTTCAGAGAGGTTGCCTATTAAGAAGAGCTTTCTACTCCTGGATTCTCCATTCCAACCAGCTCCATCTGTATGTTCTCTCCTGCACCATGCCTTTGACAGGGCACTTATCCAACTTTTCTGATTAAAGTGGATTCATTGCTGTAGATACAGAACTCTTGAAAGCAGACTGCTGCTAATATTCTTTTTTAAAACTTGTTTCTCAAACAGATGCCACAATAAAGAGAGAAAAAGTGCTAACTGCACATTTTTTAATAAAAGGGTTAGTATTTATGTACATGGGGAAGTTATGACTCAGTTGCATATTATTCAGGGTTTAATTTATGTAAGTTACTTTCTGATTAGTTATTGATTATAATCAGAACCCTTGGAGCTAAATATGCAATATAACTATTAAGCTGGTATTCTGCAGATGAAGAAGATTCTTAAATATAATTTTGATGCACCTTACACTTTCTATTTATTGAACTTTGTCACAAATGGCAAATTGCAGCAGGCCATCAAAACTATGGCAGTAACAAAAGATTTGCAGTATTTCTGTAAGCAGGGAAACAACAGTCTTAAAAGGGGTCTTGTTTTCAGTCTCTGAATCCAGAGCAATAAAAAGGATTTAAAAATAACCTTTGGTATCTAACTCAGGACGATGCAGGATATTTAAATCTCATGCACCGACTCTAAGATTCTTATAATGAGTAACTGCCTCATCAACTCCCACTGGCTGGTGTGGGTTGCAGGATCAAACTAGAGAAGAAACCTCATGAGAGTGCACCAACAGCTGTGTCACCTAGAAGGGGCCCTGGTCAAAGAATATTTCCCAGCTGCATGATGATGCTTTTATGTCTTCCCCATAAGCCACTGGGCTTCAGATAAGAGCCTACCAGAACACCAAAGGCTCCAGGTGTTTGTCCAGTGTACATGCCTTCTATAGTCCTGGGACATGAGTAGCATGAGAGCTCTGCTCTGGACACTGTAAAAGGCTTCTACTCAATGTGCAAAAGCACAAAAAAGAAAGAGGAGTAGTGCTAGGTACAAAGGTTTCGTATTGCCTAACCTCAACAGCCCATGGGAAAACACAAGGATGTTGTGAAACTGGTTGCAGAGTGAAATGTGTTCCTTTGACCCAGGCAGGATATCTGGCTGCTTTTTAGGTGTTTTTTTCAAGCTTAGTACATGTTAAGTGGCAACAGACATGGAGGTCAAAGATATGTGCTGAATCTGTTAAAGGGCTCCCCTGAAGTTAATGGGAGTCTTTCAATGGGTTTTGGCTTAAGACATTCTGTGTTAGTGAGTTAGAAATCTGTTTTCTACCATGAGTTTGGTCAGTAAAGTTATGCTAGGCTATCAAAAATATATAAATATTTATAATGTAATCCTTCTCGTGAGATAACATTGCATTAATATTCAATATGAATAAGAATCCTACTGACAAGATTAGATAAAACTTTGGCAAAAGCAAATTTGTTGTCTAAAGAAGCCAATGGAAATTAACTCGAAGGCAAAATTTTACTATTAATAGGAGCTCCAGAATGTTTCAGTTCAATCAAAATTTATCAAAATCTTCTTTTTGAAAGTAGATAATATTTTTGCTGCTTTTAATTTGCGTTTTGAATCAATTGAATCATGGAAAGTGAAAGTCAAAAATTGCAGCATAGTACATAACGCAAATAATGAATCCATAAATGAATTTGAATTTTTTTTCAGGGAGAAAAACAGTCTCTTTGAAAATGACATATTCTTTGATAAACTTTCTCCGAACTTTTCAAATTGAAAAAAAAAAAAATCAGTGGTTAAATATATCTCACATTTTGATATAAAATATGTTTACTTGCCTTGTTGATAAAAAAAGCTCTAATATTGTGACGAAAGCATACGCATCTCTAATACAAGCTCCACCAAGACTGGGAGACTTTAACCTGAAGATTTCAGCTGACATTTTTTACCACTTGATTCATCTCTGTTATTTGATTCAAAATTCATGGCATGTTTTCCCTGCATCTTAGTTATGAAATTGTTTGATGACAATCATAAACCCATGACTACTAGAGATTATGTCTGCAAAAGTCTTGAACACACAAGAAGGAATTTATAAGGCAGATGAAGAAATTATTTTATTTACTAAAAAAGCTGAAACATCAGAACTATATAGGCTTTAGCTATCCTGGCCAACAGAAAAGGGGACCTAGTGTAATGTAACAAAAGGCTAAAACTATGTAAAAAATTGTAATAGATGCTAAATTAGTTTAATATGTCACAGTACCAAACTATGGAAAAATTGGAGTCTCTCTAGGCTGTGGATCTATATTTTGTATCCACCCTCCTCCACAGAACTCTATGACACAAACTAGTCACCGAGATGATGAGTCCCAGACTAGATGATTGTTCCATATTCTTATTCTGGAAAATGCCTGCCCCAGACTGCCCATGTAATTAAAATAAATTAGAGCTTTGGGATTTAAACTGCTATTACACTACGTGGACTCTTCTATTTTGTATGAGCAGGAAAAATTGTGAGTGCAAAGAAAAAAGTTTTCTAAATTCTTCAATTTAATTTCTGTACTTTATATGAGCCCATTTATTGGATTTAGAAGGGGTCTCATTAACTGATTTGAAGCTGAGTTATAGCTTTATAGTTTGTTTTCACTTTCTGAAAGCTTGATATCTCATTTCATTATGTCACATTTTTAATTCTAGAGGAAGTAAACCTAGACAACATTCATAAGTATATAATAACAGATGGGATGCATGAATTGAATTAAATATACTTCACATCCATGGATTCACTGGTTAAGATTCTTACCTGTACCTTCCATGACAAAGCAAGAAGACTTTTCTATAAATGAAGTAATTTAAATTGTCAAATGCTCTTGAGTTGACTTCACTTACACATTCACAGTTTAATTACCTTTTCCTACTATCCCTGGGCTGGTTCTTAGTTTCAGGATGAATGATCTGTAGGCTGATTATCTGTATCTCTACCAGAACATGTTATCTATTTTCTGTACTTTCTTTTTAATAAAAGCATTTTCAGTACATATTAGGGCTTACAAAGTATGGCTGGATGGTGATGTGGTTTCTGGGACTGACATCAGACTATCAGATCCTTCTCAAAGCTATTGGTACAAAGGATGCAGTTGTCATTCTCTTACTCTATATATGTGTATATTATACAATATACATTATAGTATTTTTACAATAAATTTGTCTTTTTGAACAAAAACCTTTACCATCTGCTTGAAAGGGATCAAAACAGACAAAATTCTGGACATATGGAGATATATCAATGCACACAGTGGTATGTGGAGTGAAACAAAGAACCATCCAAAATTCTCCCTAAATGTTACTATCTTGCTAATCTGTTCTAACAGCCCAATGTAAAAAAACCCCAAACCAAAAAAAAAAAACCCAAAAAACCCCACCGAAAACAAAACACCAACAAAAAAAACCCCACAAACAAACAAACCAACAAACAAAAAAAAAAAAACCCAAAACCCCAAATTCACAAACAACTGAAGACTTTTGAGATAACATAACTCTAGGTGTGTGCTCGAACTGTATTTTGTGGTGGCAAGTATGGTACGTATAACAGTATAACACAACGTAAGCTTAAGAGAACTATAAGTGATTTTGACTGTTTACCATCTGGGACTGTTAAATAATATTTCCCTATAGACAATTAAAAAGAAATAGGTACTATGTTCATATTATCTATTAATAATATACATGACTACATTTGATGTAATTGTTACATTTTTCATTAACTGGCACCCATGAAGAGAAGAGATACTGAATTTTTCATCATGCTTTTAAACAGAGCACACACATCTTCCTTAGATGGTGTGGGCATAGTCAGTTCTCCTCACTCTGGGCAGAAGACAGTTTTATTGCAGGAAAAACAGTATTTTGAAGTGGACCAGAGTGCGGAATGCATGAGGTCACGATGATCATCTATAGTAAGAAGTTCTTTGGACCTGGAAAGATAGAAAAAAATCTTTTGGTGTCTTCATGACGATTATTTCTGAGAATCTACACACTCTGAAAATTTCCTTTATTAAACTCAGGGAAGGAAATTTCCTTCCCAGACTTATCTTCATTCAGCACAGACAAATATACCTAATTCTGCTTTCCATGGAAAACGTATCATATACTGTTCATATGTCTTTCAGGTGTACATGTGTGTTAACAGTAGAGCACTGCCAGGCTGATAATTACAAATTCACTCTGTAGGTTACATGTTTTAAAACCCTAGTAACTTTGATAAATTAGAACAATTTTCAGCAGACTAGTAAAATTCAGGGCTATATCTCCATGCAAAATTTGGTGTATCTAAATTTTTTATAATAGGAAAGGTGTATATTTTTTCTCATCTACTCTTAAAAGTGGCAACTGAGAAGTTTTTGATTGGAAAGGAATTACATGTTATAAAGAGCTGAAGATAATCCCTTGGAATACTAGCATCAATTTACAAAAACATAGTGCAAGGTGTGATGTTCTGCACTAAGATTTTTGGTGCTATACTCCATTGCTCTGATTTACAACTGCCTAATGTGAGAAAGTTTCTTGTAAAATCATGTACAGCGCTAAATAAAATCTCAACATTTCAAAACTTTTCACTGAGACAATCTGACAAGTCTCGGAAGTGATTTTTTATAAAGTTTCAGTCCATTTATCCTGCAATGCAGATGACTTTGTGACATGATTTAGGAAAAACAAAACAAAACAGCTAAAAGGATAAAAAAAACATGGGAAGCATGAATCTTTTCTAAGATCATAGCACATATTCTCTTTTAGTCAAGAATGTGTGTGTATATATATATATATACACACACACTTACATATCAGGTCCAAAACCATGACAGATTATATAAAAGTGTAGGGGATTATAAAATGTAAAAGCAGAAGTTGTGGCTAGCAAAAATCATATTACATAGAAAAGATAGATGTAAACAATAACAAGGCAAAGTACAAAGATTCTGAAAACCACCTTCCTTAAATCTTCAAACACAGAGAAAAAAGGTGACAGCCTGCCAAGGAATCTGTAGAATTGTGTACAGATGAAGATCTAAAATGAGTTCTCAAGGAGGATGAGGACACCACAGAAAACCAGAATGAATTATTTTACTCAGTGCTCAGTTTAGAGCAGCTTATGACAATGTGGACCTATTTTCCTGGTGGAATAGGACAGAGGAACTATCTCAGCTTCTCGTGCCATCATTTCAAGTTTTAGAAAGAACTGATGAAATGACTATTAATAATCTCCATGACTAAATATTTTTTTTCCCCAGAACTTTTCAAGGAATCTCTATGAAACAAAGTTGTCATTTTTAAATTTATCTAACGAATCAGCATTTGCACTCATGAAGAAGCAAGGTTGTAAACATAGCAACATCCTAAAAAGTTTCAGGAAAAATTTAGGCCTGAAGTTTGCAATGGGCAAATTGGCTGAAACTACAGTAATTAATAGGTTCAATAGACACCTCATAGTTACACAGAATCAGATGGGTTTTCTAGTGGGAAACCACATTTATGAATCTACTAGAGTTCTTTTAGTAATCAAAACCCACATAATAGAATATTTGGGTTTACTCAGATTCAGGAATCTTTCAACATGTTTCTTTGCAAGTAATCTATCAGCCACGGAGCAAAAGGGGTTCTCCAAAGTATTAAACAAAATATAGGAAAGGCAATTTTCATGTGGTTTGGAGAAAGGATAATATTAGAGGAATCCCAAAGAGACATGTTCTGGATCAGGCTGGATGAACTACACTCATAAGTGATCTGAAAAAGAAAAAGGTAATGAAAATTTGCTGATAATGCAGTTACATCATGTGTACAACACTAACATTTAAAAAAAACCTCTTGAATGTCTGAGTAGCATTATGGGAGATTAAATTTACTTTTAATAAGTGCAGAAGAGGACTCCGAGGAAAGTGTCCTGAACATGCATGAATGATGGTTACCCTTATCTTCTTTGCTGCTAAAGAAATCTTAGAGTCTGTCTGGATTGTTCCTCCAAATGGACAATTAAACATTATATTTTATGCAGAAATTTACAGAGAATGGAACAGAAATCCTTATAGTGAAGAAAATTAGTGATGTACTACTATCATGAATGTTATGCACCATTTCAGGCAATCCCCTCTCAAAACCAATATAGTTGGATCTCATAAGTTACAAGGGAGCATAACCTGAATATTCAGTTAGTAGGTGATTTTGGTATAAGGACTGATGAAGTAGATTAGAAATCAGTTTGAAAAAGAGACATGAGAAGAAGGGATATTTGATTGAATATTTGTAATTAAATACTTCATTAAGTTCTGAATATTTTACCAAAGGATGTTTGGATGTCAAAAGAATAAATATATTGAAGTGAAATAGAGACCAATCATAGACTAGTACATGTAGTGACAAAGATACTCTTACTTGAGAAGTCTGGAAAGTGAGTGGGTATATTAAAGGTATTATCATACTGAGGTTCTTACCATTTTATTACACATCTTCTCTAAAGCAAGTGTTAATATCCCCTTTTCAAGCGTGACTTTGGGCTAAAGATATGACTGTTTTAATTTGCAATGGCTATTTGCATGTGTTTTTTGAGTATGAAAGAGTAGAAATATTTTTATTTTTAAGCCTTTTTAATGAATATGTGTTAAAAATAATTCCCATCCTGAGACGTAAATATACATTCATACATACGTTATGGCAGAAACTAGTTGGGGTTTTGTGTTTGTATGGTATGGTACCTTGCATATTTCTAATTTAGAAACAGTTCATCATGTATCGCTGTGATGCATAGGATGCCAGACATAGTCACAGGAAGAGCAATAGATCACAGATGATAAGCATCAGCCACAGGCACAGCATAATCCTGCTTCTTCCATCATCTTTAATTCAGAATAGGATACAAGTAATTCAAATTGATAGCTCAGTCTATATTGAATTTTACTTCTAGAAATGACAGTGTGTAAAACAGTTCAGCCACCTGGTCTGTTCTCAGGAAATTCTCTTAGCTTTCTTGTCCTGCAGAGAATGAGATCAAGATACTTCTATGAAGTGATAATGAAAACAGGCTAAAATGTCTCCCAGTTTTTACACAGTGAATAACAGTGTTCATAAACAATTTGATTCCCTGGGATATTTCGGTTTGACTGTGTAAAATGCTTAGCAAACATGGGTAAAATTTATCTAGAAGTAGGACAGTGTACTGTGTCTTTAACAGAATATGGTAAAATCTTCTTTCTAAAATCTTCAGCTTGTCTCAGCACATGACAACACATTCATAGAGTTAATGCAGAATTATGTAGTACAGTCATATAAAGTATGAACACTGGTTCTATTGGCAACACCTTTACAGGCTTTTTTAGCTTTCTTCATACTGAAAATGCAAGATGACTATTAAAGCGTAATGGCACAGAACATCTTGTTTTACAGTATTCTTGTTTATAGATGATATTTATTGCCTTTGTATTTCTATGGTTTGCTTCTAAGTCAATTGAAATGCAAGTGCTAATGAAAACTCTACCGTAATGCATTCGTTCTTTTTTTCACCAAATGAGTCTACTACAAGATGTAAATGACTTACATATATCTGCTGTTCAGGTTTTATTGCTTTAGATTAATTTATTCATTGTAATACTCTTAATAAAAGTAATGACTCTTCCAGTAGTTTGTATATTCATATATTGCTATTTTATTAAATCATACTGTGATTGTTCACACTGGCTGCTCTAAACATTCCTGAAGTTTCATGTTATACTTAATATATAGATGCAATCTTCTAGGAGTTTATCAGTGTAGTTTATTTTGTTATCCTTTGCTTTTCTGAATTTGTTCACACCAGGGTATATCTAATGCATAGGAGTACTTGTATAGTCAGTAGTGTACTATTCTTATGCATTTTATTAGCACAGGCCATTGCAAACACAGATAAAAATCTGCAAAACAGAGCCATCTCAGCACATACATTTTTTTATTATACTTTATTATTGTGGACACTTAGTGTAAATTTACTGTTTCAGAAAAAAATGTGATTTGTCAGCTAGAATATTGGATTTTACTTTAAATGCACAAATTGAGTCTTTTCAAGAGCAATTAAGAAGTAAAAAATCTGGTGACTAGAATCCTTTCACCTGCCTCACACAACTCTAAAATTCTCAATACGAACCAAGTATAATGTAAACTACTGGCTAATACAGCTTTATATCATCAGAGTCTCCTAGAAATCATTTGTGAGTAAACACCTTTCTGGTCACTGGACCCCATTTAAGCCTAGCACAATCTATTTTAACAGATAATGAAGCATGTTGAGATGTGAGCTTTCTTCCTGTACTGCAGTTCTGGGATAGTGTTAGCAAACTGTATACCTATCGTGTGATTTGTCATGCACTGTATGTAGACTAACACAAAATAATGCTCTCTTCCTTAAAACAGAATCAATCTCAGGGTTCAGGAAGCCTTCATACCATGTGGAAAGTCACTGAATTTTAACCCTCTTAGTAAACATCATGTTAATTTTCACTGTCCATTCTTCTCATGCTTACTCTGCATGTAAAACAGAAACTGTTTCATAGAAGTAGTAAAAGACTAAAGGTATTTATTAATAACTGTCTCTACTGAGTCAGTCAGTGATTTATTCCTACCTGACAGCATTACTCACAGGTAAGAGTCCCTTGTGCTCACGTTGTATCAGGGCACTGCAAGCAGACTTCACCTTCAATTCCATTCTATACCAGTGTGAAATTGGAGAGTAATGATGTG
This sequence comes from Eurypyga helias, assembly GCF_000690775.1. Taxonomy (NCBI): domain Eukaryota; kingdom Metazoa; phylum Chordata; class Aves; order Eurypygiformes; family Eurypygidae; genus Eurypyga; species Eurypyga helias. Next base: position 31,527 of record NW_010223848.1, read on the forward strand.
GACAATCACTTGGGTTCTACAGATTATATTTAAAATAAAAAACTGCTGAAATAAACCATACATTTCTGACTGTATCAACCAAAATATGAATGTTAAATTTTATTATATTTCTTTTTTGTAAGATTTTTAACATGGAATATACACGTTTCATACAATTACAAACAATAAGTGTCCATAGAGTTTGAGGAAAATTTCACAGATGGTTTAGCATCTATACAGGAAGGATTTTGTCTTTATCACTCTTGACTCATTTTCTGATTTTTACACTGCCATTCTGAGTCTGCCTTACAGCTTTCAGAGCAATACCCAGACCCAAAACTTGATGTCATAAAAGTTTGGTGCTAGCTAATGTTTTGGTGCCAGTCTCCAAAGTGAAACTCAAGCCCCAGTGAATCTTTCTACAGGGGTTGGGGAAGTTAGCATAATGTATATTATCTTCACATGCAATTAAAATGTGTTTTAAATGTCAAGTCAAATATGGATTATCTCTTGCTCTGGAGATGCATGGATGTATCATTGCAAATCCAAAATAATACATTTCTAAATTATTCCCTTATTCTAACTATCAAACCCTAGAGACCTTGCTTTTCTGTTTTAACATAATGGCACGCTACTTGTATTACTACATATCAATGAATCACAACATATTTCCAGCTATAGAAGTGTAGCCTGCATGAATATCCATGAAAAATAACAAAAAAAATATGTGCACAAAAATCTAAATCTCACTTATATTCATGGGAATTCCTCTGATATCTTCAGGGGAGTTTGGATTGAGCTGTCATAGCTAGCTGCAGGGTATGGTTTTATAGATTTTGGCTGGTTATAAATATAATTTGATCACAAGCAAGTTAGAAGTTATGGATTGTTTGGTAAGTGAGCTTTCCTATGAGATACATCTTTGAAACATAGAACTGCCCACTTTTTAGAAATAACATCTGCAACAGAATTTGAATCTTTATGCAAAATCAACTTTCAGAATAGCTTAAGATAAACAGCTTCAGGTTTCCAGTCTGCTAACTGCTAGCAACAGTTTGTCTGGTTTTGTTCTCTCTCTTCAACAAAATAACAAACAAAGCATCACAACATTCTCTCTAAATGTTGAAAACACCTGGAAAATATTTCAGTTTAGGAAGTTCTCTCAAAAGAATTATTTAGCACATCACACCTTTGTTTAGAATGCATCCCTTTATTTTCCATATTAATTTAATTCAGAATATTAGTAGTAGTGTGAAGTAAATAACTGTCAAAACGTGTGTAAGAAATAGCATATAAGCACTTTTTTAAAAATTGGGGCTTGTCTCTAAAGTTCTTCCTCAAGATAGCGTGATGTGGTTCTGCACACAGTAATCTTTGCTCCTTTAGTTCACAGTCACTGGCTACATGTGTATGTTAGAGACATTCTGATGCCTGTTAATTCCTCTGAGTCTAAACTTGAGTTGCCAAAGAAGTTTAGGAGTACAAATTCCACTAAAATCCTGTCACAACTGTACCATTAGAAATCTGTGCTCTAACTAAGATATATGGAGAACAATCTAGTGGAAAAATACTAACCAGGCTTTACAAAGAGCTGGAACACATATGAAACCAGAGTATTCCTGAGTTGGCATAAGAAATATTTTGATGTGATTCATATTCTATTCAGAACAGATATCTATATTTTCTAAATACTTATAGCAATTTTCATCTTCATAATTGCTTTACTGACATTAATTAATCCTCACAATGAGGTGGGTGGTAAATTAAGGTGGATGAAAAATTCACATCTATTAATTTATCTAGGAAATACAGTTATTTTCCTGAGTGTGAAGTGTTCAGGAACAGAGAGGGATTTTACTGACTTATTTGTACTTCACAACAATTGTGTTAACATTTTATGCAAATATAATTCACTCAATGGATTTCTTACAAAATGCTTGATGTAGCTGGGTTTGATGTAGAAGCTTTAAGAAATTAGCTGTCCAATTTGCATTGCTGTTGAACCACCAACACTTCAAGACTCCTCATAGATAACCTCTACATATACTGTCTGCATTAAAGGTCAGAGACCCGGCTATGTACCAATGTGTCCTTCAAGGTTGGTTTTAGGGAGCAGGGGTAGAAGAAAACCTGGGTTTGTAGTCTGGATTAGAGCAGTGACACTTTTCCCATTGGTCTTGGATGTGCAGCATCAAGGAACTTGCAACCAGAACATGTCATAGTGTGCAGCCCACTTTCAGTCAAGATACAACGTGTAGGACTTTAATGTTCATGGAATCTCAGGCTGCTCTAGCTGTTATTCAAGAAGTTATTCATGTTATTCATGAAGATGTTACATCAGTATGCAATTCCTGCTACTGCCACTGGCAATACTACGTGAAATGCTGCTGCTGACTTTCATGCTGCCTGAGAGCCCCTGTTGATAGCAACCTACCAGATTTATAGCTGTTTGCTCTACATAGAGTCAATCTATTCCATCCTGATTGGAACTAGTTTTAAATGCTAATGTTAGAAAAAAACCCACAGTGATAATCCATTGCTGATAGAATAAAACTAATATTTTTATTAGAGGACTTTTAAACGTGAGTTATACATGGGGTAAAGCTGCAAGTGCACGTACCAGCTTATAAATCTGGCATAAGAACTTCTGTGCTACTTACCACAGTATTGTACTGTGCGAAATAGGAATATTGTGGTGGAACCTATAGTAATATTTTAATGCTGTGTGATTTTGTTAAAGAAAGCACTTAATAATTTAAGGAAGAGTTCTCCACTCTGTGGTGGAGAAAAATATCCTCTCTCTTTATCTTCTGTAATAGCCAAATATCATAAAATTTCCATTCTTGAGAGCAAAAAATGAATGTAGAAGGGTAAATGTTGTGGCTTCTCAAAAGAGTTGAGGTGAATTCATTGCAAAGGAAAGTAAATAAATAAGGATACAAGCAAACCTTGGCCATGTAGCTGAGGTGCCTTGGTTAAAGGTCCACTCAATGGAAAGAAACAGGCACCTCTCAGAGAAGTTTTGCATGTTGCCAGCGGACAGTCCATGCATTTTTTTTTTTTCTTTTTGTGTACCCTACAGAGATCTCAGGTTGAACAGATTCCTGTTAGGTGCTTCTGTTGTGTAAAAAGTGAGGAGGTAGAAAGCATCCTTGTGAGCCAGCTCTGACTTATTCAGAGCTGCCAGGGAGCTGATTCCTGATGCTGCAGGACTTTGTCCCAGGCTGCTGCACCATGACAGTGTGCTGCTGGAGGAGGCAACTTCCCTGCATCCTCTTCTCTTCCTAGTGCTCAAAGTAATAAGTAAAAATAAACTGCGAAAACCTATAAGAACATCCGTTAAATACTGCATTGTCAATTTTTTTGTTTGTAAAAAAAAAATTTCAATTAATTGCAATTAAAACATTGCACTGAAATCTCTGAAATACAGAAAAAGTCCTTTGAAATCCTGTCTTTAAATGGCATTCAAAGCTTCTAATTAGCTTTTGATTTCTCTGTTAGGTACTTCAAAGTGATCAATGACATATACTTGGCCATCTTCAATATGTACCTTTCCAGTGTTACAACAAAAATCAGATTTCCAGGCCAACCCTGTCTTATTCCTGTGGTTGAAAGAAGGGTTTAAACCTAGTCCAGTGCTATACATGGAAAATGGAAAACAATTAAATGTTGTCTAATTGCATTATCTCCCATTTTTGAAGTTAATAAAAGCATAATCTATTTGTACCTGCCATTTGCCTTAGGAGACAGCAGAAGATAATGAAAATATTTTACTATCTATTTTCAAATTATAAGCTGTTATTTCCGAAGAAAGTAAAAACCCATGTATATTATCACATTATTGTTCTCCAGGGACTGCAGTCACTATAGTGATTGTAATTGCATGGCTTCATTAACTTTCTACATTCTACCTGTTATGGGGGTTTCACATTAAGAAAATTTGCATATACAGGAAATGAATGCCATTTGTAAGAAGCTAATGTCATTAAACATTTAAGCAGTCTCTCTCAAGTAAACAAGGAATTTTCACTAGAATATCCTTTTAGCATCCATTTAAAACCACTGCAGTCACAATTGTCACTTTAAGGAAAAACGTATATAAAACATTTAGAGTAAGCAACAGCCATCTTAACAAAACTGCTTTAAAATTGGAAATAATTCAATTACTCTCACAATCATTACAATACATAATCAGGTGAAATATCCTTCTGTCAGATTAATACTAGTTTATGTTAAGACAGTGTATGTGTGCTTATGATATATACTGTCACCAGTGGCCCACATTTAAATAACACGTGTAATGAGAACTTTCATTTTCTAATCTGTAGTTGCCTAAGTTTTGCTATCATTGGATTATACATGAAAATGACTTTCAATTTTTATTTATGAGTTATAAAAAGCAAAGAAAGATTCTATAAAAACAGACATTTAGTGCTGTAGTACATGAACACAAATGCTAGGTCATGAGGTCCTTGGGAGGAGAGTGAGGGAGAAACATGTTGCGGTGTTCATGCCTCTGGGGCTACAGTATGAAAAGGGTTGTGGGTGAGACATGAAGTCCCCAGTATTCGAGCCCTTCCTCTAGAATACATCAGACTACCTATATATGACTTTTCTGAGTTTAGATTTTCTTACCTTGGTCACCTGTCTTTTTCAGCTTGAGATTGTCAGTTATATCTCATCTACCAACACAGTTTTTTGGTGTGTCCAAAATAATTAATTGTTTTTCTAGTTAATGCAACCAAATTATTTTCACTGAATGTTGAAGTCTCTTCCAAGTCAGTGATGGATTTCTTGTTTGCAACTGTTCATGTTAATTGTTTCTCTTACACTTACATGTCCTTTCTTTTTACAATATATTCTTCAATGTACATTATGTTGTTCAGAAGTGACTTTCCAATTGGATATTACAAGAACTCAGACACTCAAATATATTGCTTTCTTGTACTACACTATTGATCTAATCTTCGCCACTGGAAGCTTATGGTGCAAAACTTTCTCTGTCTCTGTTAATGCGCTTTTTTTTTTTTTTCTCTACATATTGCTTTGCTTTACTTACTTACTTACTTACTTACTCACTCATTTATTTTTCCTCTCAGCAGTTATATTTCTTCTCCTTTCCTTTAACAGCTGCTCTTAAGGAATTTCAGTGTTGTATAGTTATTTGTGAGCTAGACTGTTTTACTCTCTTGGTACCTGCTGTCTTTACTTGAAGCCTCTAAACCAGTAATTGGTAACAAGTTTCTCTCAGTGGGTTTTACACACAGCTGCAAGGCAGAAAATAAACAATTCTTTCAAGTCTACACTCTTAGGGTTACAGCTGTATACTAATGACTTCTGCAGCTTGCTAATGCAAATTTTAAAGAGATATCACCCATTTCTAATAATGGATTTTTAAAAGCTTTTCCACACTTTAGGCAGGACCTTGTAAAGACAATCATGAGAAAATGACATCAAAATAATACCCTTCCTAATTAAAGTATCTTTCCTTATTAAACTTGTCACTGGTGTGTAAGTTCATAACTTTCCATCAAAAAATAATTCATCTTGTCGAAGTTTCTTAACTTACTATAAATTAAAAAAAGAAAAACAAACATGGTAAGAATGCCCAACGTATTGTCACTCATGATTATTTCAATGTCTACATAACAAAATAAATAGCCGATTTTTTTTCTTAGTATGAATTAAATTTATTAATGGTTTTTGAGTACAAATTTTCAAGTATAAATAACATTTAGGTGTTTAAACATTTATATTTTGTTTTTACTAAAAAAATATATGAACATGAGGTCAGTAAAAACAAACAAAAAAAGTAAGTAAAAAGCAGTCTTTGGCTCAAATGTTTTTTTTTTTTCCCCTCTTAAGTCTTTGACAAATATAGAATCTAATATTTCATGAAAAGTGGGGGAAAGGAGAAATAAATGTTTATTCAGCAATTCCAGTCTTAATAAGGTAGTTCATGACTTAATACACAAAAGGATATGTGTTTTGCTGAAAATATGACATATGCATAAAGTCTGTGTGCGTGTTTTTGTGTAGATAGAGAAGAAAAATAGAGTTAAATAGAATTAATATACCTTTTGCAATTCAACTTGTTATGGCAAGATTTTTTTTCACCTTCTAAACAAACCTTTTCAAAGGTTTCAGAGATTTTTCTCTCAAGCTATCCCAGTATTGCCATCTAATTTTCTTTTTTTTTTTGAATGAAACAGTAATATTAGCTGTTGTAGTTTAAGCTTTTCATGTGACACTTTCATCTCCTAATAATACTTCAAAAGCTTATTTAACAGGTTCAAAATATAACTGCAATGTTGTTTGCACAAGTATGCAAATTAGACTACTTAGAGGTTGGGATGTTGGGGAAATAGTATGGCTATTCCCGCCACAAATACAGTAGCAAGAATAAGTGATTCACACCTATTGATTTTGAATGGTAGATATTGTAACTGTACATTAGAACAGAGATAACCTCTTGATTTAGGAGGGAGTAGCACAGTTGTTGATTTTCTTGTATTTGTCTACCTCTACCAGTCCAATGAAATGACAAAGTGCTCAGGGTCACATGGAAATGAATTTGGGCTCTAGGTCTGTCATGCTTATTCATGTCATTTCTATAGAATAACTCTGCATTGCTTAGCAGAACAATACTCTGTGTTCCAGAGCATTTTGTAAATACTTTGAAAAGAAACAAGAAGGATCTGTTACCAAATGCAATACCTGAGCTGCACAAGTGCGGCTGTCCCTCATAAACTGATGGAAGGGAAGGCAAGACCTAGGTGCAAGAAACCAAGAAACCTCTTCCCTCAACAACCAACTTTATATTAGCCTAAACCTGAATCTCCTTTCTAAGCGAGGCATGTCGCATGGGGGAAATACTATATTAATACATTGTTTGTAAGGTGCCTGTGAACAGGTAGCTGACTACATTGAAGTATACCCTACCAGAACTGCCCCTTTTAACTTATGTTTATCAATGGCAGGGAAGTGAAGTTTAAAATATAAATCAAGAATAACTACAGATGTAGCAAGCTTAGAATGTGACTTTACAAATCTTCTGTAATTTAGGTAACTACCAGCTTCTGTATTTTTATGTCTAGAATGCCAGAGGCAATCTGGAAATGGCAGCTTAGAGTTTTTTCTTTCCTTTGAAAAATTGTTTCAATGACTTAAGATGTTACTTGAAATCTTTACCTTCCTGGCTTCTTCAGGGGACAACAACTTCTTATGTGACTCATTACGTTGAAGTTATCCATGGAGCATTTGAGGTAGTAGAAGTGAGATTTCCCAAAGTGTGGACAGAAAAGCATGCTGTTTACAGATATTCAGTAAAGTGTTTTGAAGGGGCATTACTTTTTACTTTTCTATTAGTTCCAAGCTGGCAGGTACAGGTTTCTTTTATTTTAAATAAAGCAGTACTCTTATAAGTATTAATTTGATGAAATGACTGACAGCAAATAATTGTGTGAGCCCCCTACTTTCCAAATGCAAATTCTAATGACAGTTTTCATGGGATAGTGCAGTCTATGTTTTTTTTTAATTACAAATATTAGAATGGTGACAAATAGAAACCTGGACAGAACTTCTATAGGTGTCATAGTACCTTTGATTCCTGACCAGTTCATTCTCCCTTTTAATATTAATTACAAGGTAAAAAGCATCTGATAGTTTACAAAATCAGAACACAATCAGCTTGACCACATTATACGCTGTTGCACATAAGAATTCTTAATGTTGTTTAACAAATGACTTTTTTTTCCACTTTTCATTAGAGCCCCTTGTTGCCATCCAATCTTGATTTTAGAAATTAAAGCTAACAACCAGATTGAAAGAATTCGGAGAATGACAGCATGGGGCACAGTCTCAAAGCCACAACTAACAGCATGAGGTAAAGTGAACCTTAAGCTATTCCAGCTCTTAGAGAACGGGGAGAAAAAAGCATTTGCAGGAAAACTCAATTATAACAACCCACAGCTATAGTAAAGCACTTGTGAATGTTGACACTAAAGCTTTTTCTACTTAATGTTTTAATTAAATACCTAGAAGCCAACTATCCTCCTCAGTCAGTGTCAGAGCAGTACTTCTCTATGGATAAATGTTTACAGCAAAAGCTCTGCTGAGGGTTTCAGCAAACAAGTCTCAGAGAACTGAGAAGGCTTTCAGCCGAGGTACTTGAGATCAAGAAAGCACCAGTGATTAGAAACTAACAGTACAATAACAGGATGATTTAATCCACCCAAATGTCAGTTGCTGGTTTACAAGTTGGCAATCCCATCTTCATCTGCAGACAAAAGGGCATTGGTTAGTCATCTGTTTAATTCTCTTGCTGCAGCATGTCATTTGGATGTTGAAGGAAAATCCCTTGATTCAGTCTGCCATTTCTGACAGTCTCCCTCTAGACCACATTAATAAGCTTTTTAGAGAAGTGAATGCAGAATAATCAGCAGGCAGCCTGCACTCAAAATGGAGACAGAACAGACAGCAGAATTGCCTTCTCCCCTTTGTAGTTATGATGCATAGGTGACCCTTCTCTCACAGAGTAGCAGATGATTTAGACTAAGATTGCCTTTGAAAGCCAAAATGTAATTAACCATTTTATGCATGTGATGTCTGCCTAGCTTCAAAACCTGATACTTTGCAATGGAAAAGATGCATTTCAGTTAGATTTATGAAACGTGTTAACAATAGAGCAGACAGATAGAAAGGCTGCCTGGCATCCCGGAATACCTGGGGGATTTCACTCAGAAAACAAACATGTTACTCTTTAATGTAGGCTCACATCTCATTATAAAATCATAAGTGGAATGAGACACATTTCGTCTTTGTAACTGTGTTGCCAGGAGGTGGGTAAGTGTTGTGCCACAGACAGTCCTGCTAAGATCTGGATGATCTTAATACATTTTGAAAGCAAATAATTTGTTAGATAATGGGGGTCTTGTGGATATTTCCTGTTTCTCTCTATTAATAATTTCTCTATTGCCAGTTGTAAACTGAAATTGTCAATGACTTTGTTTAACCTATTTTGCACTGGCTGTTTCAAGGTGCAGATGAAAAACAAACTGTTTCAGAGTATCCTTGTCTTATTTGGGGAAGGATTTGCTAGTAAAGCATTACTAAACATTGAAAATGAGAAAACAGAAGCCTTGGAGCCCTGAAAACTTTTTATTTCACCTGGAGATTAAGCACCATCAAAAACCAAGCTCAAGATATGCACATACAGACAAGAAAAATGAAAGGAGGCTAAAAGGAGAAAGAAAGATATGTAATCCTGTGTGATGTGGTAAGATGTAGGTAAGGCTCGGGGAGGATTTTGTCAAGCAGAAAATTGACAAAACCTGCTATTAATTATTGTGCTGATACTATCAGTGGCATTACCATAATCAAAAACTGAGGCATGAGCATAATTCACAAGGTGCTAGGTAGCTTGGGGGTTAAATCACTTATTGTCAAAGGAGATTGTAGAAAAAATGTAATTAACAGTAAGAGAGAGAACAAGATTTCTTTTATATAGCCCATGTAGTCAGTAACATTGCAGTAACAAATTCAGACATACGGTATGGTTATGTATGAGGAGGATGGAAAGAGAACTTATTTGTCAGCTGCTGCTACCAGGAAAGAAGTCTGGACCACACTCAACCAACTTTTTGTTACAGAGAAAAAGATAGGGACTCTTTAAAAAACAATATTCTAAGCACATTGCAAATACTAGCATAAAGTACCTTCCAGGAATAACTTATATTCTACAGTACCAGAAATATAGGAAAAGAATGTACCCCCAAAAAAAAAAAAAATTACTTTTACGGAAAGCTTTCTTTTTTTTTTTTTTCTTTTACAGAGATAGAGGAAATAAAACATAGTGGCAAAGACTGAGAGAGGTAGGCATCACAGTTTTAGAACAATAGCATCTTCAAAAGGAAAGGTAGAAAAGAGCTTAAAAATGAGACCAGATCATGAGTTTACCATCATAGATTGCCTTGAAATTTAAACTATTAAGGAGCTGAAAAAAAAATTAATATTTACAGTAGTTGAATGTTAACAAGTCAACATTCACCAACTGTTATAGGCAAAGTTGAATAAATAATGCTGAAAGTGTTTGCAAATGTTACTTTGAAGGAAAACATTGCATTCACTTTGATTCACAACATATATTATTCACACACTGCAAATGTTCATGTAAGCAAATCTGTATTTAGAGTGGAATTGTAATCTCTTACAGTAATAGCTATCTGCATTACAATTCACTCTGGGGATAGTCAAATGGCAGTGTTAAGAGCTCCTGGTTATTCTGAGATTCAAACAATGAGAAATTAGAAGTGATAAGCGTGTGACTAGTGCTATAAAAAAAGCAACAGATTGGGTATTTGAGGTGAGTGTCACAATTAGAAGATCTAAAGAGGTGTTTGTTTAGTGCTCATTTTTTGTTGTCAGGATGAAAACAAAACTATATGCACTGACTGGATTCTTGATCCCTTTATTGCTTTAAGAAAGCCCATGAAAATCCTTCTCCAGGAGGGGTCAAGGAAGAGTGGCTGATGAAGGCAACGGGAATTGCTGTAATTAGTAAGCAGAAAGTACCAGTTAATACCCCTATTACAAGACTATTTTGACTCTGAGTAATCTTGCCAGATTGAACTGTAAATTAAGTTCTCCATTTGCAAAGAAATCTCATAGAAAAATTATAATATTCCTCATGAAAAACAGTATTGGAAGACTAGAGGATAAAAACTTTTGTGATTTTATGTGGGAGTGCCTGTAGATTTTCAAGATATGTTATAATGGGAGAATAAATTAATACAAAATTGTTATAGATCCCATAATACTCTGATCCATTTAACAGCATTACTTGGTAAATTAAATGTTGAAAAGGAGGAATCAGTATTAAAGGGGGACCATTGAATAATATGGAAGTCTATGTAACAAAGCTGTTTGTGAATGTGAATTTAAACGATGAGGAAAGAACAGTTCTTTATGTTTCTAATCTGCTGAAAGGAGTTGTTGGAATGATTTGGTTTGTATCAAATCAAACTTAGCATCTGTGGCTTACCTTTCGAAGTAAAAATGTTTTATGATTGAAATTCAGCTCTTATCTCCTATGTTTTTATAAATCCCTGTTGTTACCTAAAACTAATGCCAGTGAAGTAACTGATTAGTCAATGCCCAAAACTTTGCACTTGCCCGTCAGTAATAACAAGATTCTCATTCCTCTGTGCACAAATGCACCATCTCTAGGCCCATTTCTAAGATTGGAAAGAACTAGTTGGATTTTGCTGTTTTGGACCCAAAATGACCAACAGCACCAGTAGGTCTGTGGTGTTCTGTGATATGGCATCTTGGTGTGCATAGAAGCAGACACCAAACAGATCATGCAATGTAATAAATCATGTTTTGGTGACAAAAATCAAATGAGATTCATTTGATTTGTATAAGAAAGGTGAAAGATAGCAAAGCTTTGAAAAGAAGGACTACTGGACAAAAAAACCTTTCAGAAAGTCTTAGGCAGGTAGAGACATCTAAAACAATGTAGCCTATATTTGTTGCACTGAAACGCTTCTTTAATAGCATCACTAGGGTTCAGGTAAGAATGGTACAGGACAGCTATCGAGGGAGAAGTATTTACGAATTTGAGGCCAAAACAGGCCTTACCCACAATATTCTTCATGGGCTACTACTAAATTATTTTGAGATGAACATTACATTTCAAGCTCAATGTTCCCTGGGCTCTTACTGAAATTCTAGAAGTCACTGGAGCAGGCCCTTCTCCAAAATCATGATATGGTTGTATTTTCATGTCTTTTTAGTCAGTTGATTACAGCAGTTTAGAATTATAGAAACCACTGAAAGAGACAACTGCAAAGTCACATTTGGTTTAGAGGTATATTCCTCTATTCCTCTTACCAAAAATGTAAAAGACAGTACTGAAAGCCTGGAATATTGTATGACTCAAGCCATTTTTTACTTCAGGAGACTAAACCAGCAAAGCATAAAATTTTAGCCTTTTTCCTTCATTTCTGCTTTCTTTGTTGCATCCATGTTTAAATAAGAAACCATAAATACTGTTCCGGAAATAAAACTCCTCACACAAAAAAGCTTCTAAGTCTTTGTTAAGTCTAATATCTGCTTGCAGTCACGTGACTATTCAAAAATACTCACAGAAGCAGCTGTGAATGCATATGAAATGAAAGACCTCTGTCTTATGTATGATGAATATAAAACATATCTCTACTTGCTAAATACTTACAGCCTTAATTTTCTACTTTTTCTCATTATTGTAATTAAAAGAATTACCTTTTCCAGAGAGTGTTTTTTAAAACAAGAATTTATTGGCATCTCTTGCATAGGGTAAAACTCACGTGGAGAAGTAAATCTTTAGAACAGGATGTTCAGTTGCTGTCCAGATTGTGACAATCACTTTTTCAGTGTGACAGTGACTCCAGCTGGATTCATTGAAACTCCCGTAAGCATCTTCACTGAATTCTTACACACAGTTGGTCCATGGACCTATGTGACCCCCTCCAGCACATGCACAATCCATTGCTATTGTTTATCCTAAACTATGTACAAAACGCCCCCTAACTATCTTAGCTGTGTGCAAATGCTCATCCTGTGACAAATTCTTCATCTACAGGAACAGTTTCTACTGACTAATTACAAGTACATTATCCATTGTACAATTTAGTCAATTCTGTAGCCAGAACTGTCTGGGGAGTTTCTGGAATGACCAAGGTCTCCACCCAGGACAATAATCATTATATTGTAACAGGAAAATAGTGCTTAGTAGTTGGACTACATACTTCAGAAGCTGCTGTGGCAAGCTTCAGATCTGTCTGAAATTCTCACCTGAACTATTCTTGTAAAAATTGATCAAATGTTTTTTTGTGAAGTTTACCAGGAAATCAGTCAAAAAATTTGATTCAGGCTAGCCTGTTGTGTCAATTCAGTCAATGCTTCATCTATGCAGAAGGTAGCTGTGGATCACACAGGGAATTAATGACTAAGTGCATTGGTTATGTCTGCAAGCACAGCCATGATACCAAGCTATACCGAAATTGTAATTATGTCCTTCCTGTAGCACAATTATAATGCAAATCTCAGAGCTCTTGTCACACCAGCTCCCTACCAGCCATTTGTTGAATCCAGAAGTGATCATTGCTAGCTAAAAGATTTTCCGCACTATAAGCATAAGAGCTAGGTGAAGCCCGTACATTCTGAACTTACAGACACTCCAGTGTCTCAACATGATCATAACTTTTTCCATAATTACAGAATCACAGAATGCTCAGGTTTGGAAGGGACCTCTGGAGATCATCTAGTCCAACCTCCCTGCCAAGGAAAGTTTATCTAGAGCAGATTGCACAGGAACTCAACCAGGTGGATTTTTAATATCTCCAGAGAAGGAAACTCCACAACCTTTCTGGGTAGCCTGTTCTAGTGCTCTGTCACCCTCAGAGTAAAATTTTTCCTTAAGCACAGGTGGAACTTCCTGTGCTCCAGTTTGTGCCTGTTGCCCCTTGTCCTGTCACTGGGCAATACTGAAAAGAGTCTGGACCCATCCTCTTGACACCCGCCCTTTAGATATTTCTAAGCATTGATGAGATCCCCCCTCAGTCTTCTCTTCTCCAGGCTAAACAGACCCAAGTCTCTCAACCTCTCCTCATCAGTCCTCTAATCATCCTTGTATCCCTCCTCTGGACTTTGTCCAGTAGTACCCTGTCTTTCTTGAACTGGGGAGACCAGAACTTGGCACGGTACTCCAGATGCAGCCTCATCAGGGCACAGTAGAGAGGAAGGATGACCTCCTTCAACCTGCTGGCTGTACTCTTCTTAATGCACCCCAGGATATTATTGGCCTTCCTGGCCATGAGTGCGCATTGCTGGCTCGTGTTTAACTTGCTGTCCACCAGCACTCTCAGGTCTTTGTCTGCAGAGCTGTTTTCCAGCAGGTCAACCCCCCAGCCTGTATAGGTGCATGAAGTTATTCCTCCCCAGGTGCAGGACTCTACCCTTGCCCTTTTTGAACTTCATTAGGTTCCTCTACACCCAACTCTCCAGACTGTCTCAGTCTCGCTGAACAGCAGCACAGCCTTCTGGCATAGCAGACATTCCTCCTAGTTTGGTATTATCAGTAAAGCTGCTGAGGGTACACTCTGTCCCTTCGTTCAGGTCATTGATGAAGAAGTTAAACAGGACTGGTGTGTTGATGCTGGGTGCTCACCACTCCCCTCCTCAGCAGGGGAGGGTGGGAGAAAATAAGATGGAAAAGACCTTGTGGCCAAGACAAAGGTAATTTATTAAAGCGAAAGCAAAGGCTGTGTATAGAAGCAGAGGAAAACAAAAGATTTTATTCTCTTCTTCCCTTCAACACGTGATGTCCAGCCACTTCCTGGGAAGTAGGGCTTCAGTTTGTGTAGCAGTTGTTACAGAAGAGAAATGTTTTAATGATAAATACTCCCCACTTCTCCTCCTACTTTCTCTTCGTTTTATTGCTGAGCAGACACCATATGATATGAGGTATCCCTTTGGTCAGTTTGGGTCAACTGTCCTGGCTATGGCCCCTCCCAAGATCTTGTTCACTCCTAGTCTGCTGGCTAGTCTACTGAACCATGGTACTACCACCACTCCTAGACTGATGCTGCTAGACACCTTTTCAATAATAACTTACTCATTCATGCATTCAACCAGAAAAGTGTGTCTTGACTTCAATATTGACATCTAAAGGTTTGGAGTACCTCTTAGAAATCAAAATTTTAACCCAGATTACGAACAGCCATAAATCCAGAATGATCACATTATTACTTTTAGCTTGATCAGTAAGTAACAGGAACTAGTGAGGAAAACCCAGATCCTTGTCTGATGTTTCAGATGTTTTAGTCTAGGAGTGGTATTACACTTTAGGTATAGAGGGCCTGCAAAAATGTTTCTTTCTTTACCTTCCTACATGACATCCTCTAAAGTCTCTGTAATAGAAGAGGAATAAAGCTGGTATACACCGTTGAGTCCTAATACTCTGCTTTAGATACAGTAAAACAAACCAAAAACTTGTCAACAGTTTTGGGTTTTGGTTTTATACTGTGTTTTTTGTGTGTGCGGTTTTTTTTTTCACTTTTCCTGATAGTGTTTAAATCAGTCTGGTGTTTATTTTCAATCAACCTTCTTCAGTGTAATGATTTGCAAACTTCATCAAATAAATGGACAGACTAACATAGCTGCCAGAATGTCAGCCATTGGAATTTATTAGCAAAATAAGTCATTTGTTATCCTGAGTCATTTACTATGCTTACTATCCTATTACATCCATTTAAAATGCAATTCATTTGACTTGGAAGTCTACTTCTCCTAGACTGACCTGCCACTCACGTGAGAAACTACTCACCTGAGCAAAACAAACTGGGTTTGGCCTGTGGTTCCTGAAACATCACAGGGAGGTGGGTTCTGTTGTGTTTGCTTTTTTCTTTTTTTAGTGACAAGACTTTAAGTTTATGAGTCTTGTTTTGAACTCTTCAACCTGCAACATAATCAAATCAATGTTACTTGCTAGATTGGCTGTTGCTTAAAACTGGTCCTATACAGAGGATATCTCCCTTCTTATTGATGCTATTAACTTAATTTTTTATTAATCAATGTCAGAACAGTTTATTCTGAAGGTATATAATAAAGAGATTTGTTTTGTAATTGTATTGTTTTGATTTATTTTTTTGGTTTAAGTATACGAGATATAACTAACACAAAATATATTTATTAATCATTATTATTTGGTTTTATTGGAACCATGTCCAACTATACAATAATAAGTAATGAAATTACTTTAATTTAAATGCAGCCCAATAAAAAAAGAAGCTAATCTTATTGAAAATTATATACATAGACATAAGAAGAGTAAAGATTACTCTTTTGGGAAGACTGTGTTATATGTCTTGAGATGTCCCCTGCATTCTTTTCAGGAAGCAGTTCCTAGTTTGGTATAAAAGGCATACTTAAAAAATACAAAGTGTGCTTTAAATAATTTTTGCTTTTCTTGGATGCCTCTAATTGACTATTTTAACCCCACCTCATAAATCCTGGAAGGATGCTGAGAAACTGACAATGATTTTCCCAAAATCCAAATAGAGAGGAAGTTGACAACGATTAATGTTACCTACTCCCCCTCTTCCGTCACACATACACCACCTGTATTTTCAAGTGATTTATATATTAAAGCAGGTCCCTGATGTTTAAATTTTAACTGGCATCCTTAAGTAGTGAGAAGGAAGCAACGAGGTACTCAAATGTCTGTGATAAATAAAAAAGTCTGCAAAAAGCAGTTTCTCTCTTGTCCCTAAACAGACGAATCTTGGTATACGGGCACATTGGTGCTTATTGGAATTCAAAACTTCATATGCTCCTTATCCTATGAAGGTGAAGTCAAAACAAATGTTTTGTCTTCAGAAATTCACAGATCTGGCCTCAAATTCCTATTCAGTTCTGAAGCTGCACATAAAAAACTAGTTTCAAATAACTGAGAAATTAAATAAATATTTGTGAAAAACATATATACAATATTACAGTAAGAAAACTTTATTTTTTTTCCCCCCTGGACTGCTCAATATTAAAAAGTCATCACACTGTATTCTAGTAGTATACACTTCTGATGAGCAGAATAACGAACAAGATAACATTTGCAGGAAGAAGGGAAAATTTCTAATTGAACAAATGTGTTACCAGGAAAAAGACAAAACTTTCAGACACAGTAGTCATTCTTCAGGCGTGAAAAAATAGATTTAATGTAGTAATAAAATAATAAATAAGAAATTGTTTTACTTGGAGGTCCATAAACAACAGTGTACACTTCTCAAAGAGAAACACATCCAGGATGATCAGAAACATTGTTCTTTCATAGCTTACAGAAATGGTTGCAGTACATGATAGGATTAGAAGACAGGTGCCCACTGTGTAATGTGACAAGTTGATTCATCAAAACTGAATTCATCAAAACTCATCAAGCTCTGAGATGCTTGATCTTTGAACAAGGTGAATTACTAACCCACAGGTGATTCTTAAGTGGAGCTATTTAGGTGTTTACATATTTACAAGGTTTAAAATTAATATTCAGACATAATATAAAATACTGAAAAAGGGGAAGGAGCAAAGGCTAATATAGTGTGATGTGGTGCTACAGCTTGGGTAGTGCTTAAGATTACTATTCATATTACACATTACTATTACTAATTTTTATTCAAAACAGGGTTTTTTTATAGTGCTGAATGTAGAAATAAAATACCTCAAGTGGAACCCAAACATTTTTGATGTTGTGCATTTTCCATATCAGTAATAAAATAAGATGGTATAATTCTATCCTCTGAACTATCCTAGGATGGAAATTCTGCTTATCATTGTAACTAAAGGCTATGTTCTCACAGTCTGTATTAAAAGGTCATAAAAAGCTCTTGTTTTCTTTCCTTACTCAAAAGTAGCTATAAAAGCAATATGCACACACAGATTTTTAATATAAAACACCTTTTCAACTTCATAGATAATACAATATGAAATGAGTAGCCATTTACTTGATGGGAATGAATAAGAACAGATCCTGCTTTTATTTAGCTTATACATAGTGTAGCATGAGGCAGCAAAAGTGATGTTTAAGCAGATGACTCTTAATACAGGACTACATATGCTTACTTTCCTTGACTAAAGTGTACTAGATCAAGCTCTCTTCTGTGATTCTTCCAGTCTGTATAATAACATTATAATAAATGTGCGTGCAGGTAGAAAAAACTAAATCATGTAATTCAAGCAGCTGAACAGAATTGTATATGGTCTTTTTCATTAACTGAAATGAAAAGATACAGAAATTTTAACCAGGCAAGTGTTGGTATCAGAAGGTTTTATAAATAGCACAGATCTCATAATTGCTCAGATCTTGGCCAAAGACATAAATTGGGCTTGACTGATCTATTCTGTTCTTTAGGCATATTTATGAGAAAGCAGACAATTAAATGATCAAAGGAGAAAAAACTGATGAAAAGATCCTTTCTAGTCAGGTATTAGATTTCTAGGATGACCTTTACTTGCAAAATATTGAACTTTTATGATGTTAGAAAGATGTCATGCAAGCCAAAGACAATGTGCCTTTTTCAAAGAGAAGTCAATATTAATTTTTCAAATAAATAGTCTTTATTCAGAGAAGAGATCTATGTTTTTTTCTTTTTAAAGTACATTAAATTATTAAATAAATAAAGTATAGATTATATCCTATGTTAACAAACTCTCAAAATATATTCCTCCAAACATATGGTCAGTGCTGTTAATGGTGATTTGGTAGAGTGTTTTATGTTGAACATCTGGATTGAAATTTGTTTTTCCTAGGTATGATATTTGCATTCAAGTTTTCTGCTTTAATCTGCATTTCACAAGGAATTACTACCACTAGTAGCAGAAGGGTTTTAGGTCCTGATGGAAAGTTTCTCAGTCACACAGAAGAAAGAAGGGAACCTAATGTTCTTTCATGAGTTCTCTAATTTCTCAAGGGAGTGGTACCAGCAGGCTAACATTTTACTGGTTCATCTATTCTGTTCTTTATTCTTTCTAACAATAATATTTTTTTTAATAAAAAAATTGTATTGAATCAAATATTCTGTGTGAAGGAGATGGTTATTTCAGTAAGGAATACCAATAAAGTATAAAAATTAAAGATAAGTGTTTTGTTTTTTTTTTTGCTTTAGTTCTGAAACTGAAGAACATTGGTTACTCATACAACCTTTCTGTTACCAGCTGAAACAAAACACGTGAATGAACAATGTGCAAAAGAGGAAGAGCATTTTGCTTAGATGATTCTTGGTAAAAGTCATGATCACCAAGAATTTGCAAGGTAAAAAAGTAACACTCCACTCTCTTGAACGACAGTTGCTGTAGAACACCAAGCTGCAAACACAACAAGTTACCACTTTTACATTTCTTGCTCACTTAAAGGAGACAGATTTTCATCTGTGGCACCATATTGTCACCTAAATGTGTCCTAAGCAAAGGGTAAAAGGGTAACGTTGGAGAAAAGGTTAAATTGTTCTGTTAGAGTGTTTGGGAATATGAGGGAAATGAATTGCAGGGAAAGAATGTAGTAGGAAAAGAGGCTTCTTAATCAAATGCGTGTGGACAGCATAACAAAATAACTGACATTTTTATTTTTACTTTTTTCTTTTAATTTGGAGATCTAACTGTGCAAACCAGGTCCAATAAAAAACAATAATAGAATATTAAAGGGCAGAATATCTGCATCTAAATTCCCCAAAATTTGTCATAGTAAATGCGCAGTTTTTAAAATTGACATTTAATTCAAGAAATTTGAAAAGTAAAATAGTAGTTCTAGAAAGAACATCACCAACAAGAAGCCCTTTCTGAGAACTTACATTTATATTTATAAATGCTACATGTTTAACACAATTACTTGAGAAATAAGGTACCAGGAAACTGGACCTGGCCAATGTCAGCATGAGAAATGTGGCAGCCACTTTGTTTCATGAAGTATGCATATTGATGGAATACCAAAACGAATAATATCAGAATTGTAACAGCTTAATGGAAATGAAAGTACTGTACTTGTCTCCTGGGTCATTGCCAACATCTTTGCAAAATTTTTCTGACCTTATCAGGGAAAAGAAAACCCCCGCAGTGTTGTTGAGATTTTCTCCCTATCAGAAGTAGAATAATTTAAAAAATAATTTCCCCTGTGTCCTTCTGAATTCTTAGTGTGTGGTAAGGAGCCTAGAGAAAAAGGAAGTACCGGTCATGCAGGATAAGAGGGATGAACATCATTTTAGTCAGGTTACTGGGAAACTGCAGGGGGAGAAAATGCTTACTAAAGCCTCCTGAAATACTGTGAAGTTTGCTAATTCAAAGAACTGCTTTAGAAATTTGTTTGGTGTTTTAATTTTATGCTTATAAGTTTCAAGCATAGACTGACGGGTACAAAATGAAATCCATTACCAAGAAAAATGTAATGCTGAAAGTTATGAAAAGTTATACATCACACACTTTCTGATATATAACAACATTCGAGTAAAAACACTAGAGCTTAAAAAAAGCAAGCCATATCAAATTGTGTGGAGCTCTTAGAAAGCATGGTGAGTATTAAAAGGAAAGGAAGCACAAGAGGAGATACTTCAGGGAGGCTGTGTGGCCTGTAAAGGTTGTCATATTATTATTGGACAGTCACAATGGGTTAGATCTGCCTTTCCATGGTTAATAATAAAATAGGAGACAAGTATTACTGATTATTTTGCTACAACACGTTCTGTACTTTATATTTATTTAGGCCAACATTATATTCTGGCAGAGATCCTGCCTGCCGGGTCTTGTCCTTGGGTTGCCTAGAGAACCTGTCAAGGAACTGGTGTGGCTCAAGGGTGAAAGGACTGTGGACACTTGAGTGATTTGTTAATTCACCTCCTGAGACTGTAGGCTAAAATAGAAAAGCAAATACAGGGTGTGTGCAGCTGAAGGTCACTTCACATTGGACGGACAATGAGCAATCAGGAAGAAATTCTACTTCAGAGTTTGTCACAGAACTTCTTCAGGATTGTTTCTAAAGCAGACCCTATGATTTTGTAGGAAGCAAAGGGTTGAGGACAAGATTTATCAAATTACCTGTGTTGTATAATAAACCACTCTGATTACCTCTAATCCTACTACTTTGGAAAGCACTTGCCTTCTTTCTTAATTTCATTTTTAATCTGCAAATTATCTTTGATGATGTCTGTAACAGAGAAGCTAATTCTGCATTTCAGGAGTAGAGAGGAGGGTCTCCCCTCTTACTTGAAGGAATTCCGTGTTAGCAGAATAAAGGTATGTTTCTTCAAGATCTAGTGTAAACAGTAACA
>NW_010223848.1:52384-57455 GCF_000690775.1 Eurypyga helias
CTTTTTTTTTTTTTTAATGTTTTTTTCCACCCAGGAGTAAGTCAACTTACTTACAGTAAGTCAACTGTAAGTCAAAAGCATACTGCAAATAATCCTAAATCTTTACATTCCTTATTTGCCCTGTGCTTATTATCCAGGTACTGATTTCTCCTTCTTATCATTAAATAGAGTTGTCCTAGGGAACATACCATCTGCCTGATGTAAACTGCCCTGTTAATTCTCACCTGGCTACAGCTGCAAAACAGATGAGAACAAGGAGAGGGAGTTAATGAATGAGTCCTGGTAAAGTTTCAGCAGGGTGCCTCTTTTAATTCAGACCACGTTGGTAGTTAATATGACAACAAGCTGTTACAACCTAATGATTTCAGTTCCTTAAGTATAATGAGTCCCATGTTCTCAGTATGCTTTAGACTGGACAACTTAAACTGCTGTTGTGTTTCATAACCCCTGTTGTATGTTGCAAAATTCCATGTAGAAATTTCACTGAATAATGTTGCAACACGGAAACAGCTAATTGCAATGGAAAAGCCAATTAGTGACCTGTCAATACATTAAAAAGTATTAAAAAATCAACAACCAAAACCAACTAATAACAATTAGAAAACACTTTGGATTTAAATATCCAGCTTCTTGAAAGTAATACGTTAAAAAAGAAAAAAAAAGAGATGTTTGCATCAACTGAATATATTGTAGAAATTCTAATATAATATTTTACAATTTTTCTTGCTGCTAAGAGTAATATAAAATCTGAGATAATGAAATAGAGGTGGTACATGAAAGTTAATACATGAAGAAAATGTCAAAAGAATTGTTCAAACAAGTGCACATCATTAACAAGAATTAGAACAGCTAATAAAGCATCACAATAAAGAAAATCCTTGAAGTATGAGCATGAAGTTTGAAGAAGCTGAAAAGCTTTGAAAATTTAAAATATTAGAAATTCATCTTGTTCAGACCGAGTTATATGTGGCAATACACAGTCTTAAACAGGTTCCTAAAATGATTCCTCAAGAAAAATTAAGCATTGAAGTTAAAACTTTAAAAGTTATTAATCTGATTTTAGACTGGTGTCTATTTTAGAAAAGACTGAGGGCTTAGATATGTAAGATTTTGAAGGGAGAAAACTGGCATTCACATGTCAAATGAATAAACTGTACCCTTATGCATATTCATACCATATTTCACTAATGAACACTTCCCTCATGCTAGTTAAGCTGTGGTTACTTGTTGCATCTAAGGCATTAGGCACTGAATTATTATCAAGGTTAGGTAGCCCTAGTTTGGATACAGCAATGACTTCCCCTTGTATCATTCAATCAGAAGGGCGTGATGAGGGTGGATGAAGGAAGGACAAGACTACATTCCTGTGTGAATGATTTCTATCTGGTACAGGCTGGAACCTTCATTGTGGATCCAGCTCTTCAACACCAGATGAGAAGAATCAGTAAGTACCTCATGGGCTGAAAGGGATCTGTAGCCTTGAAAGCCCCAGATGGTCTGATGAGTCACTTGTCAAAAACTTCAAGTGACATACTTGGTGACATATTCAGTGAAATGTCAGTATTACTAAGAGTTAAACTCTCTTTCTGGTGAAGAGAGCTGAAAGGTTTAAGGGACATTTTCTGTGAAACCTAATGGTTAAACAAAAATGCAGATTGACTGACTGGTGGTGAACATTTAAGAGGAATAGGAAAAGGGGCCATGGTCATACTCACACCTGCATCTGTGTCACACCCTCTCACAATTCACATGCCAAATTTTACTGGGAATATGAACAAAATAGAGAATTAGGACACCAAAACACCTCTGTGAAGATGGCCTTTTCTTTGTGGTTTTTGCCCCATTCACAAGGTGGTAAAAAAAGCCAAAGACAAATATTTAATATCTGGCACTTTGTACTAGAAAACGTGAAAAAAAGCTTCTGAGTAAGGTAGCTTATTTCTCACTTTCAAAGCCTATTTCTGAATGAATATAACTTATAAAGACTTTATGATGAGAACTGTTTCATATGCTTTGATTAAGAGACTTAGAAACTCTCCTTAGTAGTCTAGTCTACTTGTGGACACTATGACAAATCCATTTAAGAAGTGACATCCTAATCGATAATGACATACAACTCCTGAAATTAATAATATGAGAAATTACGGTCATTTTCCTCTTGAATAAAACCAGGAGCATAACACTTGAAGTTGTGTACATTCTATCCACACCATAGTCAATTTTCTTTGAGCTTTTCTTAGTGTACTTTGTGTAGGAGGTGTTACCCAAAAGGTGCCATTCTTGCGTCGATCTTGTACAGAATTTTGAGGTGCAGTCATCCCCCTTTAGGATGATGATTCTCTCAAGAGCTTTGGGAAAACTGCCATATAGGGATTCTTTCTAGGGTGACTAAACCTTCATGAAGTTTGGTGAAGCTGAATGGGGCACTCTAGTTTTAAGGAATGCTTCCATCTGTACCAGAGATGTCTTCTAATGCAGTAGTGCTCTACAGCAATGCACTCTTATTATCTAATCTCATGACATTTTGAAAATAAATATTTTTATGAAGGTCTGCTGCATGTTTTCTGACTGGGGAGCTTCCTCTATACTTCACATACAGAGAGCATTTCTTAAAATCAATCTTCTTTTCCCTGCTGATTAAACTGAACAATAAACTCATAATTAGGAGGTTTTGAAAGTTCTGTTTTTGATGTTAGCGTTGGTAGTTATTCCCTACAGGAGGTGATAGGGTAGTGAGTTTGCTTCTGAGTCATCCCCCATGCCTAAGCTGCTATTCAGGGTATAAAAGATATGTGCAGAAGAGAACTAGTCAGATTTAGAACCTACTTTCACATCACTGTTACCCCTGAGATGAACTCAATTCATTAAAAAAGTTATTTCTCAGGAAGTGTCTTAAAAGGTTGTTTGAACTTAAAGCTCAGACTCTGTTGGTATTCAAACCATACCTATTCTCTACATTATTTGGGGCCATGCTTTGAAGTTTTCTCTTTCTCCTGGGTATTCCAGCTAATATAGTTCATTGTGAAATGAGAGCACAGAAAAATACAGTATCATCATATTACTTGTTTCAAGTTTGTAATGCTACAAGAAACTTAAAAAGAAAATTTCTCCTATTAGAAATGAATACACAGCTGTAAATAAAAACTT
The DNA here is from genome assembly GCF_000690775.1 of Eurypyga helias. NCBI lineage: Eukaryota > Metazoa > Chordata > Aves > Eurypygiformes > Eurypygidae > Eurypyga > Eurypyga helias. The sequence goes on from NW_010223848.1 coordinate 55,532, forward strand.
GAACACTGCGATTTGACAATCATTTTAACTTAATGTTTTCTTTTATCTTTCTTTTATTCTAGAGATCACATTCAGGAAAAAATTGTCTTCTGTCTTTTCACTACATGTCCACTATTCAAAAGCTGCAGAATTTGCCACTGGAGTAAGTCAAAAGAGTATGCAATCAGATTCACCATTTCTCTTTTCCATACCTATTCTCTCAAGTTTCATACATGTGCACATACAGTTACACATATACTGTGTCATCCAATTTACTGCAGAGAATGGCAGAAAATTCACAGGTGGGTGTCAGAATATGCTGACTCTGAAGAGTCACCTGGTACCCTCATCATGACTCCGCTCTGACCAATCCCAACAAATTTCAAAGCTGCTTTTGAATGTTGCTTGGGAGAAAACTCAGATCCTTCCATCAGACTGTCCTGAGTTCTTGACTTTTGATTCTCTCGACTGTTTCATCTCTTAGGTGGTCTTTATCACATTTCATAATTTGACATGATACATGAAGTTTATTGCAGGCAGTTAAAGTATCTAGGCAAGTTAAACAACTTTTTTTACTTGAAAGAAAATTTGAAAGCCAGGTAGATTTAAAATCCATTTTACAGATACAATGATTTTGATAAGGAACAGTTTTTATATAGAGATGGTTATTTGGTTGGGCTTCCTCCAGAACACAAGCCATCAAAAGTCTACATGTGCAATAGTTTCTGTTATTTTCTCTCTCTCTCTTTTTTTTTTTTTTTCCTAGTAAGACCATCCAGATGACCTCTATTTACTTTACTGAAATATTGGGTGAAGATATAATGAATACAACTCATTTAAACATCAAACACTGAGTTCATTTATGTTAATCTTTGGTGCTCAGCAGGGTCCAGTGAGATCTAAGTCTTTAGGTCAGTGATCTTACAGATGTAAACTCAGTCATCCTCCTATTTCAGTTTGACCTAGAGACAGTCCCAACTAATAAAGGAAATAACACAATTCCTCCCAAGCCACATATGCTGAGCTACTCACAAAATTCATGCTGTCTCTCCTCATATTCATGTTGTCATGTGGGAAAGGCCTTTCTAAAAGCACTGCTTGAGATAAAGCATGAAATAGAACTTCCTCTAGAAGCAAATGCTTGTAGGAAGGGGTGCAAGGCCAAAGAAACCAACTATGAACTCAGCTCAAAAAGATCTTTCCTGATGACTGAAGAGTTCTGGGATCAATGAAAGACAGTGCCAGGCTGCATGTGGCAGTGATAGCAGGAGGAGAATTATTTGTCTATCAAAGCTCCGGCAGTGTCTTTAAAGGACAATTAGCCCTTTATGACAATTATCTGATCCACGATGCAAAGCTGTATTTGGATAGGATGTGAAGTAATTACAACACACTTTACTATGTCAAAATCTGCCAAATATTTCTGAGAAATATTTACAAGTAAGAAATATTGCCTATGTAAAAGCATTTCAATTAAGTCACTACTCAACAGTCATATTTTTTCTTAAATGGTGTGCTGGGTTCAGTCAGGAAAGAGTTAACTCTCTTTACCATGGCTGCTATGAAGCTGTGTTCCTGGATACTGAGAGAAGCACTGATAAGGTCTTAGCCGGTGCTGGAGAATGCTTGCACTGAATTCAAGGTCTTTCTCCACTTCTGAAACTGCAGCTGCATTCCCAGCTCTCGCTGTCTCGATACAGGCAGCGTAGGGGACACACAGTTCAGTCAGCTGGCCCAAACTAACCGAGGAAGTATTTCATTCCATAGGACGTCATGCTCGGGGCAGAGGCAAGAAGGGGGTCTGGGAGCCATTACTCTCTCCCTTACTCTCTTGCTCGTTTACTCCTGTACACTTGCTGACACTCTCCCTGATTCCTGCATTAGCTGCTTTGCTAACTCCTGTGCTGGTTCATTCGAGAAGGAGTTGGTGAGTTTGTTTAGTTTT
>NW_010223849.1:0-471 GCF_000690775.1 Eurypyga helias
CTCCCAGGCAGGGGGAATGGGGCGGGCAGGGCTGTTCCATCCCAGTTTCTGTTCTCCGTTCAGTTTCGTTTTCCCCAAAACCGCGGCATGACATCACCACCCCAGCAGGCGGGGGCGGTCCAGCACAGCCCTGGGCTGTGGTCTGGTGGCCAAAGGCACTGAAAGGCCAGTGAGTCAGGGACAGCGTTAGCCCATTCCTGGGGGAAGTGCACCCAGGCTCAGTGGGAATCTGTCTCCAACCACGTTCCTAACCTGCCTATTTCCACCTCCTCAGAGGGATGGCCTACACCCCCAGCACGTCAGAGCAGCCCCGTAACAGGTTCCCCTCAAACCAAAGCCATGGGGCTGGCCGCTCGGGCAGCCCACGGGCTACGACAGAGCTGACAGGTACTTGAACACTAAACATGGACTCGCTCTGCGCAGTCTGGGAGAAAGGGGCTGGGAGGGAAAACCATCTCATCACAGAATCAT
>NW_010223849.1:806-26406 GCF_000690775.1 Eurypyga helias
TCTCCTCCCCCGGTCCGGCCGCCCGAATCCTCCCAGCCTGTCCCCATGGCAGAGGAGCTCCAGCCCTCTGACTGGTTGTCATGGATCAGGCCAGGACACCCCACTAAAATCTTGTTTGGGCTGGGCAGTAAGTTGAACTACTTCATGGAAAATCCAGTAAGCACCAGAACAGATGCAGGGGAAAAAAAATGGGACAGAGTACCCACAAAAAAAAAAAAAAAGGAGAAAAGAGGGAGCGTGAGGGAGCAAGAGGCAGAAAAAGGGAGAGAGTAGAAGTCAGGAGTGAAAAACAAGAGGCACTATGCAACCTTGGGGATACAGGAGTGTGGGGCCACCTTTTTCGCAGTACCTAACAAGCAGCTGGTTGATGGGCACAGCTCAGGCTTCTCCAGCAAATCCTCACCTCCTTCGCGCGGGACGGGCACACGGCAGCCGTGTAGCTGTCAAGACTGCGCTTTCAGAGGCACAGAATCTTCCTTGGAGCTAAAAGGTGGGAGGAGGCTGGAAAGACAGAACAAACTCTAACTAACACAGCAATGCTAACCGTACATCTAAGCACAGGTATTTTTTGCCCCCCTCTAGGGTTTCCTTCATTAACAGTGGGATTTCCGTCACCAAAGGCAATGGGTAGGTGTTGCTTTCGGGATGTCTCTACTTCATACGTGGCAAATTCCTGCATTTTAAGGGTTCCTCTCTAGCGGGGCGGTAATCAGCACTGACACCGTATTATGGTTTGTATTGATAGAATCCTCATTTAGCAGAAAATAAACATGGGTAAATGATCTACCCCAATGTCTCTAGTGCAGAGCATTCAGCCCCTGTAAATACCAGTAACCCTATCATATCATTCCCTTCAAGAACCATTCTGGCTTATTTCCATGACTCCCTCTGGGGATCAATTCCAAACCTCCTTCCTGGTTTCCTACTTCACTGGTTTACGAGTCCTGCACCACTGCTCAGGACTGCCCCTGGTTAAGGTTAAAGACGCTTTCAGTCATCACAACTGACATGCTTGAAGGCAAGACAGCGTCTCACTGTGACTGGTACAAAGAACACCACCTAGCATTGCGGGGCCAGTTCCCAAGGATTGCAATGCCTTCCTGGGCACATTGACACTATTTTAGTTTGTATTCTAATAGGTAATTTTGACCTCCAGATTACAGAAGTTTACCTATGAACAAGTGGGATGAGAACCATGTCCAGGATTGGCTAGAATCTACTGGAATCAAGAAAGAGTACGTAGAAAAACTGTATGCAGAAGAAGTGACAGGTCCAGTGCTAATGGAGCTGGATGATGCTTTCCTCAGGCGCATAGGTATGAAGGGAGGCCAAATCCATGTGTTAATCCGCAAGAGAAATGAACTTCTGCAGCTACAGGAAAAGGCACAGCAAGCCAAGCATCCCCGCAGCAAAACGTCTGACAGAACGGATGCACCAGCAGATCCGGTAAAACTGAGAAATGCCCCCACTCCAGAAACTTCCAGTGGAGACAGCGGTGGTGCAGGAGATCAAACCAGCAGAGACAACACAGCTCCTCCAGCTGGCAGGAGGCAAAGAAGTAACAGCTCCCAACTCAGAAGTAGCGATGAGGTTTTAGAGTTCAGCAACTGTCGACCATTTGGAAGTCAGGATACGGATTTCAAATACGTGAAAGGCAGAGTTCTTGTTCCAGAATCAGGAATCAATGATTTAATCACTCCTTGCCACGAATACAAATCTTTTGCCACTGCCGCAGAACTGAACAAAAATCAGCTGCAATCAAAATTTGCCTGCGAAGTGATACGGTTTGCTTCAGCCTGCATGAACGTCCGAACCAACGGCACCATACACTTTGGTGTCGGGGACAGCATCGAGGACAAGGGTTGGAAACACGGACAGATCATCGGCGTGAAGGTCAAAGACAGAGAACACTACGTTGATGCATTAGATTACATAGAAAAATGTTTTTGCAAACACGTACAAGAAATTGCAAGGAAATGTATTCACCCACCCGTTTTTGTCGAAGTGATTTCCAGCGACTCTCAGGAGCAAAGATTTGTGGTGGAGGTTGACATTGAACCGACATGCAGTTTAGTAAAGATGAGAATCTTTGAGGTGTATTTGCCAAAATACAATGAGAGCAGCCAGAAGGTGACCCTGACCAAAGATCGGGCTCTCTACCACAGACTAGGGGCAAAGTCAGAACCCATAAACCCCAACGATCATGCTACTTTTATTCAGGGCTTACAAGACAGGGACGCTCAAAGAGAAAAGGCAGAGCTCTCCAGCACAGAAGTACATACAGAAATCTCTCAAAACTTAGGGAGAAAGTTATCAATTTTACTAAATGACGGTAAAAGCTACATGGACGATTCCCTGCGGTACATCCTCGTCACAAATAGGTGCAAAAAGGACGATCTGAACTACATCAACTTTTTAATGCACTTGAACATCTTCTGTGTCTTTGACTTCGATGAAGACTCAAACGTCTCAGGGCTGTACAGCCAGTACAAAGAGCACCACTCAACGAGGTCCTACTTTTTACAAGATTTTTCCAATGAAACTAAGACTGGCAATCCTCCCTCTCAGAAACATTTGTGCCTCTTTGATCAGACCAGCTGGATATTCTGCAATGGGCGCAGTGACTTCCTTGGGGATGAAAAACCTTGTGATGAAAATACATGGATTAGAACAAAAAAAAAATACCTTAAGAAAGCAATTACTCGTATCTGTGATGAAATCCTGCCGCAGCGGTCCTTCATTGTGCTCTTCCTACTGCTGTCACCGGTGCAGAAACCACTTGTGGACACTTTTCAGGAATTCTATACAGAGATGAACGGTGCCGAGTACATTGTTTGCATTGCAGAGTCCAGGGAGAACTACAGGAAGTGGGCGAACCTAGCCCAGGTGGCCTGCCACATCGAGACACTGGAACAATGCAGCATCGTGGGGATGAAACTAAGTCACATAAATGCCACCATTGAAGCAATGCTGCCTTCCACAGCCCAACCCAGGCACCTGCCAGTTTCCACCAGAGGGCTATGTACACTTCCCTCGCTGGAGGAGGAGAAACTCTTTTCCCTAGAAATCCTTTGCGTTGACCAATGCGATGATATCAAATTAGATTTTTTGACTGAAAAAGAAATACAAGAAATAGAACAAAATTTTTACCGAGGGAGAAAAATCATCTGGGAAAACTTGTGGCTTGCTGATAAAAGACGCTGCGGGGAAATCATCGAGCGCGAAGTATGTAAGGATGCTAGCAAACTCCTAGATGACATTTTACAAGGAAGCAGGCTCAACTGTTCAGTAGTTAAACTAAAGATATTTCACCATCCTGGCAGTGGTGGAAGCACAATAGCTCGGCAAGTTTTATGGAAAAGAAGAAAGGACTTAAGGTGTGCTGTCATCAAAGCCTCGTGTCCCCCTGCAACTGTCTGCAAGCATGCACTTGCCTTTAGAGACTATGAAGAAAAAGAAATCAGTCACTGTCTTCCTGTGCTCCTCCTGATCGAAGACTACGACGAAGACTATTTAGAAGAACTAAGGAATGAGTTAATGGATGCTGTAGCAACTCGGAAAATTAATTCTCCCAGACCGTACTTCATCCTCCTGTGCTGCAGACGATCCAATGACCCTGAAAGGCTTTGCAAGGCTTCTCCACTGGACACCGTTGCTGTCACTCACAAACTGACGGACTCAGAGAGAAGTCTGTTCAAAATTAAACTCGAAAAACTGAAGCAGAAGGACGTCAAGCCAGAATTCATACTTACGTTTGTCCTCATGTGTGAGGAGTTCAATGAAACGTATGTGAGAGACTTTGTAGGACACATACTGCAAGGGATAGACCGATGATGCGTTACGTGGCTTTGCTTAATTTTTATGTACCCAATTCCTATGTTTCACTGTCACACTGTGAGGCTTTTCTGGGACTGGGGGTATATAAAGAAACAAAGTCAAGAGCATATGACTTCAAGAGGAACTTGAGCGAACAAGCAAGAATGATTTTTATTGAGCTAAGGGAAAACACCACCTATATTTCATCTGTCCGGATAATACACTGTCTGGTTGCAAAAGAAATTCTGCACCAGCTTTCAGGAAATGAGCCTCAAAGCCAACTTGCAATGACACTTCTTGAGGAAAAGACGCTCTTTGATAACAGATTTGGACGAGAGGAATTCATAAAGTTCATCAGAGATCTGTTTATTCGACGGGATAAAAGAAGCAGAGGTGACAATACTGACACCCTTTTCTCCCCATTCATCGAACACGTCTGCAAAGCTGAAGACTGTGAAAAAGCTATAGATGTTTTAAAAGCTGCATATGAGCTCCTTGGAAAAGATCCTTTTTTTGCACAGCAGCTTGCCAGACTGCATTACAATAATGAAAAATTTAAAGATGCGGAATATTGGGCAGGGGTTGCAAAACTTCATTTGCCAAATGACTCTTTTATTTTAGATACAGAAGGCCAAGTCTACCGGAAGTGGTTTAGTTTCACTGTGGATAAAATGACACAGGAGGACACTCCTGAGAGCATCATTCAAAAGATAGAGATTGCTCTTAAAGCTATGAAATGCTTCAAGGCTGCACAACAGGCTGCAAAAGCAGAGCGTGACAGCATGAACAACGCTGGCTATTTTGGAGAAGTAGAAGTAGGATGTCGTCTTCTTAGATTTTTGTCCACACTCCATGTATTTCACAGAAGCCCAGAGGGGGAATATTCTGAGCTTGTGAAATACCTGATCACAGACTACATTCCTAAAGACATTGAAAAATCATGGGGAAAGCTTCACTCCCGTTTAAAAGGCTTACGCCAGAACCTGTACAATGCTCTGGAATGGATTTCAGAGGACCTAAGTTATTTCCAAACAGATAAAAACCACGAGAAGGAAGAGGAAGATGAAAAAGTTGAAAAGGAAGAACAAATTTATAATCCCAGAAAATGGCTAAAAAGGCAGTCTGAGGTATATGCCAAATTCTTCATCTCTGCGTCACTCACTGAGGAAAGCAACAAGAGCCCTGAGAGCCAGCTGATTCGACGCATGAGTATTTATAAGAGTGGTGGGGGCAGCGTCACTAATATCCTGTCGTTCCTAACCGACAAGAAAGAGAACAGGTCAGCTGAAAAGCTAGAAAAGATCCTCAGTTTCTACACAGAAAACCCACTAAGAGACAGGCTGGAGGACAACGACCTCATCAATTATATTTTGTGCCACATCACACTGGCGTGCTTAGCGCCAGGATCAGCCAAACTTCTTCCAGTGCAAACTCTTCGCGAGCTCAGCCTAAGATTCTTTAAAGGAAAACGACCATTTCCAGCAAGTGCCCATTTTTTGCTCACCTTGCTGTACTGGCCAGACGAGGCATTAGACCGAGAGCCTAATCCAGATAAGGATGAAATTCTGAACTCAGCCCTTCAGACCCTGAAACGTCTGTATGACATCAAGATGAAAGATGTTCCTACCAGAAAGAAAAGAATCTACACTCACTTTTTTCTGGGAAAGGGTTATGGTTTAGGCAAGATTGTGCACAAAACTAAAATTGATAAACTAATTACTGGGTCCTTAGATGAGAGGAGAATGAAGTGGCTACATGGAACAGTATGGAACACTGCCAATATCTGTGACATTCTCAGGAGAGTTTCTGGTTGGACCAAGGACAGAAACTTATTTATACGTGGTCACGTGAAGGAGTTTCCTATCTTGCCACTCCATCATGATTCAGTGCCCCCTGGAAATGAGAACGTGACCTTTTATTTAGGCTTTTCATTTAATGGACTTGTTGCTTTCAATATTGAGGTTGAAAATAATCCGACTGTCAGCAGAATGTAAAGTGTTTCGTACATTAACAGCACCTACCATGCTGTTTGAAGATGCAGCACTGGAACTGTCCTTCACATTTAAAAAGAAAAAAGTGGACTGCACTGGCTGAACACCAGGTAGCAAGATAACCACAATTAACTACTGCAGACATCAAAGATCTTAAAAAGATTGAAACCTACTAGCAAAACGTACCTTGAAACAGAAGCCTCCCACATGTTTGGAGACACCAAAGCCAAGATTCCAAACCTAAGACAGCAATAATTGCAGTATTTGCTTGGGGACTGGGTGGGAGACAAGAGCCACTATTTCTCCTTCCCACCCCCAAATATTTGGAGAACTGAGCTCTGGAAGTATAGTGGGGATCCTTTTCTTCTCAGCTCACAAATCAGGATTTTCAATTAATTTCTGAATGGTCCTGATCAGGAATAACAGAATTTTTCCACTGTAACCGTATGTTTTTTCTTCCCTAATCAGCAACAGGAAGTTTAAGTGAACTTACAGCACGTGCATTACACTAGCTGTAACCTACTATGTATAAAATACACCCGCCCATCAACTGAGAGCCAGGATCCAGTGTAGCAGAGAAGAAATAAGCATCTTTAAGGTGACTTTGCAAACATCAGGATCAGGAAGATGCAGGTCTCCAGTTTTACATCCCTCTTACACTGCTTCTCCACGTACATACTACAGACCATGCTAGATGAACGTGTCTGGGGAGGGGTGCAGGCACGTAAGCACTTACGTAAGATTATTTCTATGCAGTTACAATTTCAGTCCGAACAATTCCTGCACTTGGTGACATGTTTTTGCAGCATTATCTAGGAAGCGTCCACACAGTACAACTCAGATTTGTCTGCTGTATGTATCCATGCTGGAAAGCACTGCCTAGCCTCATTTACTACTTGGAAAATGCAATGGAGTTGCCAGCACGGTGTCTGCAACCACTGTGTCATGTTAAGCTTCTAATAATAAAGCTGCCTGTTATTCTTCGAGTTTCTCGCTGTTTGATACTGTATTCTCACTAAAATCTCCAGAAAACCTATCATAAAGTTTTAAACTAATGAACAACCTTTGGGAAGAATTACCATTTCTATGCAGGCTTAAATTACCCTACCTGAAGATGTACTTCTAACAGGAGCAAGGTATGATTTGTTTTCCCAACTTCAGTCAGGACCTAGGCACAGCCAAAAACTGTAAAAGGAATTGCAAGCCACTATGAATTCAGAACAAACAGGATGAAACTGAAGATTCTTTTTATCTAGTCTTAAGTCTTTACATTTGGAAAGCAGAAGCAAAGCTTGTGACTGCTGGCCAGGCAATACTTGTCTCCTCACGCCTTTGGTCTGGGAGACACAACAGCAAAGTACTCTTGGGGGGCTGCATTTTTGCTCGGGAAATCCAGGCTGGCCGCTTTCACCAGGGTTAAGTGAATGCTTACGGGTTAAGCTGAACCAGAGGGGTTAAGCATATCCAGGGCAGCTTTCCCCAAGATGAGCACTGGAAGAGCAAACCACGACAGCATCTGAACTGCCAGGAGCAAGAGAGCTAGACAAAGCCCCCTCTGCCCCCAACGCCACGATGCAGGGGGCGAGGGGTGTGTGTGTGTTTGAAGAGTTAATTGGGCAAGGACAGCTTTCTTCAGTCTAGCATGGGAGGTGTAAGGATGGCCTCAAGCTGGTGCAGAAACAGGATATGCAAATTTACTGAAAAGCACAGGAGCTAAAAGAAAGCACTAACAGCTTAAGAGCTCACACGAGCTGCTCGAGTGCTGTGGCCAAAGCAGAGCTTTGGTTGTCAAAAAGAAATATTTACCTCGCTGAAGAACCGAAGACGGACAACTTGGCCAGAGGGTCTGTAACTCGTTTCCTTCCTGCCGGCAGCCAGCCATCCTTCGCCCTGTAGCCCAGGCCACTGCAGCCCACGCCACTGCACTCCCATCCTTTGAGAACTAAGTAGGGGTCTTGCTTTTCAAAGCATGTCTACCTCTTCGAAACTAAAGGCTTAGATCCAAACACCTTACCTCATCTGGGTATTATAAACACAATCCTTCCCCTGTGCCCTGCAGAAAAAACAAGATTTAAAGCGTAAGACTACAGACCAGCACTTCGGCTGCTGCACTGCAGAACACCCTGCTGAGGCTCACACAGCAGTACAGCCCCATGCTTCTTGTTCTTTACCCAGTCATATTCAAACTTCCCAAAGGTCTGCTAAATCAAACCTGGGAGTGCTTCAACTGGCCAGGCAACGGAAACCCCCTTGCCCTAGCCAGCTTCTAGGACAAAGCGGCTGCTGTTTTTCAGATGTCCCCTTAGGTTTCCCTAGAGCCAACCCCAGAAATGAGCTCATGAAAAGCAGCAGTCTTCCCTAAAGGGTCCTCTACTTAGTACTGAATTCCTCATTACACATGTCCAGCTCAAAATGCCAGGAATTGTTCCAGGTAGCATTGCATTAAAATCATGGATTTGTATTCCTTTAACCATGTCTTAGAAATTCCTCTGCGAGTGCACAGTGGTAGCTAAATGAGACCAACCGGCCTAGCAGAATAACCCATTCTCATCCTGTGGGCAGGAGTTGCAAGGACATGCCATCCTCAAAGCCACCGCACCTCTTCAGCGTGTCGCTCTAGAAGGGTTTAGAACAGACCACGTAACAGCATGCCCTCTCTACTGGGTTTTATGAAAATGCTACCTGATACTCTTCCTCCATATTCCCTGACTCTTCCAATTTAAACAGTCAACAGTTTCGTACAGTCAGTTTAGTGCAAGGACACCACATCAGCAAAGGAAGCTATAGGTTAAAAGTCAGGGTCCATCTGCTTGTCTCCAGGTACAGAACACTAAGGTAAAGCTCACGTGAATGAGCTTTTGCAGTTTACAGACAACCAGAGAGGTAGCACAGTTATTGAAACCGTAACATGAGTGAAAGTGCATTTCATACTTAACTTTGAAACAGCTAACATTCATTGCAATAATCCTTTAAATAGGTCCTCGTGAGAAGGAAAAACCCACACAGAAACAGTAGCTCACTCCTCTTTAATCAGAGACTGTTACAAGTTGTAGACACACATTACAGACATGTATAGGTGAGATGATCCATTTCTGAAGCATACAGTTCATAGAAGGTTCCCAATGGATGCAAATCATGTTAGCTCCATATTTTCTTTTAATCTTCTTTGGAAACTGAATGCTATAAAATTAAGCTAGTTACTGTTACTATTACTTGCATGCATTAAAGTGATGCACATACTTACCAGTCTCTCACTTTCGCCAATTAAATTCACATCAGTATTTTGCCACCTGTCTTTTGAAAAAGATCAAGGACCCCAGCCCCTTCATACTACTCACACAAACGCAGTATCAGGTTACAGAAAAAACCTTCATGACACATGAACTTCTGCGGCTGTACTGCTACTGAGAGGGGACGTAACTCAATCATGTGCTTTAAGGTACTTTAAGAAGGTACAAAAACCAGTTTGGAGTCTGGGTTCGCTGCAGTGACCAGAATCTCTGAAGGAGTGATTCGGAGTCATTAAATCAGAAGCCTAAAGGAAATCATGTGAAATGACTCACTGTTCCATATATACCATGTCAGAACTGGGAAGGAAGACTTCTGAACCACATCAGACTGGATGGCTGCTGTAATGGTGCATTGGAAGTCGAGCTACGACTTCAGCCTGCTCACCTGGTTATGAACGCTCAGATTCCCAGCACTGTCTAGGTCCCATCTCAAAAAATAAATTCTACCAAAAAGTACTATAATTAATCGCCATAAAGTTTCACAGAGATGAAGTTCTACCAGAGTCCTGTTAGGATCTACCCTGAACAAATACGCTTTTTGTTGATACGACACTAGAGAACGCTCCTACCCTTTAGTTACTCCCACTGACTGCCAAGCTGGTGTACAAGTATGCAGGGCAGCAGCCAGCCACTGTCAAAACTGAGACTTCACGAGGTAATTCAGCAGCCAAAACCAATCCGTTACTTGTCCCAACTTGTTACTGAGCACTGCGTTAAGTATCAGCTCGGGTCAACCACAGAGAGATGCATACATTCTGTTAATAGGGTAACGGCCTCACAGCAGGGCAGCCCCACTGGTCATGCACATCTGCCATTAAGTTTCAGGAAATACAGGCAAATGTAAGTTACACATTTTATTACACAACTCCTCCCTCCTCCCCCTTTTTTTTTTTTCCTTCTAGGGAGAAACACCTAAGCAACATTATTCAAAAATACGCGTGTAGCCGGTTTTTTGCGGACAAAGCAGTTTAGTGTGAACGACTGAGGGCTGACGTAGCGAAGATGTCAGTAAAGGGGCCTCAAGTTTAACTATTCTAAAACCTGGGAAGATACAAACCCCTGGAAACATTTACGTTAGTAGGATGAATTTTGCAGTGTTGCCTAAGATTTCAAAATTCTAAAATAAGCGATACTGCTGAAGTGTCAAGTCACTCATGAAACTACTCTAGACCGTTCGGATGAGCTGGCAAAACCCAAAGTGTCCGTTCAGCTACCACACTAGTATGACCCTCCCCATATCTAGTTTCCATATAATTATCCACCAATGATGCCAAAAGCCCCTCAAATTCACCATATGATAATAAGCCCTTGAGAAGTGAATTAAAGCACAGGGTTTTCAGCTCATCCAGCTGTGAAACTGCGCTACGTGCTACAGCACAGAAAGCTTTCATCTCCCGTGGTGATAGGCTGAAATGACGTACACAAAGCTCAAATAAAAATGTATGTGGCTATTCTGGAGAAGGTTGCATCTTGTATCCAATCACAAAGAATCTCTCCCATTTTCTTTTAAGGTGTAAAATAGTCTATAAAATAAAAATAAAACGCCAAAGTTTCCAGGAATCCAAACAGGGCAGAAGAAAAAAGAATAGAGGCAGAGTAGTAACTCTGGAGTCAGATAAAACAGCTGGGCAAACCCAAATCTGTAGGCAGCCTCTGCAGTGCTGACACGGGTTAACGAAAACCAAAAAAGCAGAGAAGAACAAGCTCCTGGCTTACAGGCCTAACAAAGAAAAAATGTGTTGGTAGGAGAGGGTAATTAGCAACAGCTAAAGAAAACTAAAAGAAAGATTACGTTACTGCTATGGATTCTTGCAAATAGAAACGCTCACTCCCCAACACAACAAATGCAGTATCCTAGTAACCGATCCCCTGATAAAACAGCCTCTTATAATTGGCATGGTGCTGAAGAAGTGATTCAACTCGAGATCTTCACACTTTTCAGTAACAACAATGGCCACCTGTTAAGGTTCCGTATTAAACTTTCCTTATATGTGCCTGCAGGTATCACCTACCCGCAAGCGTCGTTAAAACCATTAAAGATCTTCAAAACAAATCTCAACGTTCAGTCACTACTGAGAACAGTAGTAGATAACAGACACATTCACATTTCAGAGATCAAAATTCCCCTCATGTATTTCAGTGGTATCATTTGAACAAGTTATTTCAAATAGGAACATCAGGTACTTACAGATTAAACTAACCTGTACTGGCAGTGCTGTGGAATTTTTCTTCTCTACCAGTAATGCTGAAATTCTGCTGCTAGTTAACAGAAACATAAATTGCGTTAAACCAAGGAGTTTAACCCATAATTTAGTTTTTCATTAAAAAAGCTGCCAAACTTCAATTACTGCAATTAGTTGCTTAAGAAAAGCATATGAAGTAAAGGCAACCATAAAACTGTTTCAAATTTGCCCTTACTTTTCTGACATTTTCACACATAAGCCAGAAATTTAACAATGTGACCCTGTTGCCTACCACAAACATAAAGGAAATTACAATACTTACATTGCCAGGCTCCTTCATTAAACAGTCTCATAAAGTGTGCTTTCTTATTCTAGACTTTACAAATGAAAGAAAAAAAAAAGGAATTTTCTTCTAAGAATAATCTTCTTCACTAAGAGTTATGGGAGAGAAGCTAAAGAATTCAGTGCAAGTAACACATTTGCAAGGAACTCAAGAAAGAGAAAGAAAAGCAGCTCTGCATGACATCTCAAATCATTAAGTAATTTCCCAAGTTGGGAGACAGTGAAATGGCTTTCTTTGGCTGTACGGCATTCATTTCTGGCAATTCAAAATTGCTGTCAGCAAAAACCATTTATAGACTACCAAGGGCAGCAGAATTACATCACCCCTTTCTAAACAGCACACGTGAACATGGTTAAGATTCAGACAAAACTTAAATAAAATTTGGTATGTCAGAACCTTGACTCTGGCATAAGGCAGTCAGCTAACTGAGATATGCTTTAACTTCTAACAAGAGCAATTTTAAGGATGCTTTCAAGCTCTAAGTTGTGTGGCCGTTTTTATTTAAGATGATACTGGCACTAAAATTCCACGCTTTTCTCAAAGCTTTTGAACTCTCTTAAATCCTCAAGAAGGGAAAGAAAAAAAACCCACACTTAAGTTCAAGACACTATTTATGGACAAGTTAAATTCACTGTCATTAAACCAGCAAGTGCTGCTGGTTGTTCCTACTGCAAGAAAGCCCGTGAGAATAAAACAAGTTACTACAACCTTGCTCAGAAGGTAGAAGCACCTCCCTGTTCACAACAGCGAACAGCTGTATAAATACCAACCCTCAGACCCTTCATACCATGGACAGTCGATACATCAGGGTGCTAAGGGCAAACAACTGAGGGTGACATCCTTGCTCCTGTGGTACCAGCCGGGATATGGCTGTCTGCAAAAGCAGCAAGGTACAGTACCTGTCTCTCTCAAACAGACCTTCACAAGACAGAAGTAAACATGTATTCATTGCACAACAGAATCTACAAGTACTGTACTCTGCTTTCTTCTAGTAGAGCCTCAATGAGAATCTGCACTCTTGACAGTCAAAAGGCTGCACCAAGCTGCTGCTCAGTGTGTAGGAAAACCCTCAGTTTCTCACAGAACTTCAAAAAGAATGTTATATAGATCACACTTCAGAACCACTTCAATGGCTGCCTCAAAACTTTTCAACTCCAAATGACTATCTGCCTACCCCAGCTACTACAGGAAAATATAGCAGTCACTGATAGCTGCATTTTTACAGAACCCAGTCACTACTATTATTTCACTGCTCTGATTACTGTGACTGCAAGTATACACACTGAAAAAATCCTTCTGGAGGTAGTCTGTTCTTCAGAGTATTTAAGGGCTACGATCTTTATCAAGCAAGGCACAGATCACACGATTCCAAAGCAAGCCAGAACTCCATGCATGGTACGTACTTTATCTGCCATACCTCCCATTCACTTCCCTTGTTAAAAACAGTGGGTGAAAATTCACCTCATTTAGCAGAGTATCAGTAATTCCTGTCCTTTAAAAAGAAGAGAGTCATGTACCTCTACTTACATCTTAAAAACCCCAACGAACTCCCCCTGTAAAATCCAGTCACTAAAATACTATCATCATGAGGAAAGGAAATTCCAGAAACAGGAAGATGTACAACGTTGTGATACAGACTGCTGCAGTACTGTCACTGAAAACACACCACCATCCCTCAGAATAAAGAGATCTCGTTTACCGTGTAAATTTGTTCTGGAACTATCCCCCTTAGATCCACACAAGGAGGCAGGGAGGAAAATGTCACTAACGTAACTTCACCAAAAGAGCAAAGTATGACCCATTTGCACTAGATGAGAATTTTATGAGTTGTTTTAAAGAGACAACAGGCCAGCTGGTTTAACAGCTCAGGAGAGACTCCGAGCAAAAAGCAGAGCCATTATGCCATCCTTGTGGCTAGGAAGACTGCAGCACTTGCACGTGTTATCTTTTAGGACAGAACACAAAGCAAACGAAAAATGCACGTCATTGTTTGCTGCAAATTTAAGGACAAACATTAGTCTGCAGTAACAGGACAGAGTAACACGAACATCATCTGCTAAAGCTACCGACTCCCAAAAGGCAGCAAAAAAGACCTGTCCTGTCCAGCCCCTCTGGAGACTTACAGAAAGGACAGGAATGTAACGGATGGAAGTGAAGGATGTGTGTGAAATACCCACCAGAAATTACAAGCAACATTTGCAGTGTAGCAGGAACATCCCGAGTCAGGCCCTCCTTTAGTTTCTACAGTAACACTCAGTGGAACTGCCTAATGTCCACTGCATCTTTTAGCAGCAGGTAGTGCGAAATTCATCTTCTTGCAGTTGTCTAGATGCAGCTTTAAGGAAAAAAAAATCCATAGCAACAGGGCTGAGAAATGCTGTGTTTTGCTCACACGATGTGCAAAACCAGAGCAAATGAACCATTTCTTTGTGAAGTATCAGTATACAGAGCTTAAACAATGACACCGTGAAAGCAGATACTGCATTTTGGAGACATTTTTTCCATGAACGTGTCAAACCTGGTTACCTTCTAAAAAAACAAATCAAAGTGATTTCTCTGAATTCAAAAACCTTTAGCTCTCACCCAGGTATCAATTTGTAAGATATAACCCAAGTGTGGATCTAAGTAGGATACTCCAGGGGACACACAACATTGCATGTACCTGAATGTTAGCTTTGTGTGCTTGATGACGACCTGAATGCGAGGAGCTGGATAAAAACTTCCTGGTGTTGCATCAGTCTTAAATGGAAACCGGTACCAAAGTTCACGGATCAGGCATTTGAAGTCTGTCTGGTTTTCATTTTAAGTTTTTAAGAGGTTCCGATATTGAGAGCACGAAGTAGAAGCCACACAGCATATTAATTTTGGTTAAACCATCTCCTTAGATTTCTAGGGAAATAACAAGTAAGCCAAATGCTCCTACAGACCGAATATGTTAAACAAATACTAGTTGCAGTAGTCTATCTTGAAGTGCTGTTCTCATCTTCACTGTTATCAAAGGTAGCACCAGAATGGGAATCAGAAAGCAACACCATGCTCCATAATCCTTTTAAAAGAGTTAACAGAGGACACATCTCAATCTCCAGTCAGACTAGATGACCAGGGGGACCGTCATCTTTGCAGAGTGCAAACAAAGACGACTACAACAGGAATGTGAAATCTACTCTAACGAGGTGAAGAATTACAGCCTTTAATTAAAATTACTGGAAATTACATTGGGGGTCATTATGAGGCAGTATCCTGCAGAAATGAAATACAGTCTATGCTCATGAAAACCACCACGAATTTCAAAAATATCTCAAAAATTTAAAAAAGTTATGAAACCTGACTCCAACATTTGTTAATTTGCTGTTTCAGGGCTGAGAGGCTGCAAGACCTCCTTGAACAAAACCTGTTCTGCTAGAACCTCAAGTGTTCAAACCCAATATACCTGCAACAGAGTGAGCAGCAACGCTACAGCTCACTTTTCCTCAAAAGGGGTGGAGTTTTTTGGTAGTTACTGTGTGAAAGAAGGAAAAAGAAGAAAATCTCAGACCTAAGCAAATTTTGACTATGCAACAGAATTCCACAAGGTTCCAAAGAAGTACTGTGACTTTTGGTATTGTTGCAACAGACAAAATGTTGTCAAGTCTGGTGTACTTCAGAGTGCCAAAAAAGGTTTTCCCTGAAACTGACAAAGTGAAAAATCTGCGGCTTTGATTTCTCATTCTTGTGTTTTACTTCACCAGCTTGGATCTCTGCTTCTTCACAGGGCTCTACATTAATATTTGTTGTGGTGCAGCTCACTTGTGCAGCAGTATTATCTTAAGAACCTACTCCAAGGAAACTGTATTTTATAATTTAGACTACCGTTTTGTGACTATAAACGTCACTGACTAGTTTAAACCTAAGCATTTTAAGCACTTAATAGATAAATTTCCCCAGAAGAGGAAACATCAGTAACTGGTATTTATATGCCACTAGTTCAGAGACTACACACAGTCACATTACAAATACAGCACAAATGCAATGCAGGGGAACGGGGGCAGTGTGGCTGAAGGACTACTTGAGCAGCCTTAAAGGAAACGCCTTCCCTTAAGAGAAAAGGTACCCAAACATCTTAGAACACGTTCCCTCCCCCTAAGACTCTTAAACACACATGATAATAAAAGGATAAATATTAATATAGAGCCCATCTACCAAAAGAGAATAAAAAAACCTAAATTAGAATAAATTTAGGGGCCTTCACCAAACTTGCTGCAAGTTTGGGGACATAAATATCCAACAGCCATAAAGCTGTGAAAGCCCCCAGAATGAAGAAAATAAATCCCACTTGCCTCAGACTGAACAGGGCAACACTGAGACTCTGCCTCAGCCTGTCCTATGGCAGGGCTATAGGAAGAAGAAAAATTTAAATTTTAGAAAAAACATGACCCAATTAAGTGAAAGACATGCATTCAAAGTTAACAAAATTCCAGTGATCAAGCAAGTGAAAGAAAATGACTGCTGTAACACCTATGTTGTTAGGCCCAAACAAAACTCTTTACAGTTGGTAGCTATTTCTGAATTGGAAAGTTTGTTTTGCTTTGTGTCTTGATCAATGGAACATGTGTCAGTTGTCTTGGGGCATTTTTCCCATAACCGACAGTATTTACTGTACTAGTTCACAAAAAGTAGAGGTAAAGATTCCATCAGCCACCGAAAATGTTCACCCTCACCTTAGGTTTTATGTAGAAGCTAGACCAGTACAATTATTAAGACATTCACTATTATTTTTCAGTGTTACTAGTTACCATTTTGAATTGTAGCCCCAGCTCATGGACTGGTACATCAGTCTCAATTTAGCTGAAGAGTCATAATGCCCTTCTAGCTGTTTATAAAACTGAAGTAATCTTGGTATTTTATTGTTTATCTTCTGTACAGGATTGATTCCTATAAAATAACTGCAAGTTATATAATCCATTCAATTTTATCCAGGTTTAAAGAAAGTTATACAGTTCTTTGTAAGTCCTGTTCAAGAGCTCCACACACTAAAGTAACTGCAGAAACCACAGAAGGTAGATGCAGCTGAATGTGTTTCTAGAAGCTTGTTTATATTCTCCCATGCATGCACAGAGCGAGGAATAGTTATCCACTGAAATTATTACATCCCAGCCTCAAATTTATTATCAGCTCCTCAAAATCTCATCTGTGGAAAGAAAAAAAAAAAAGAAACCCACACAAACAAAAAACCGCCAACAAATAATCCAAGGGGTCCAGAAGAAGACATTTTTAACCTACGTAAGCCAGCTAAATTTTCAAGATGTTATTTAAAGCAACTGTTGCCGAAGGCAGAATCTTAAGGCAGCACGGATCAGTTGCATGTGACTTTTTTATACCACTGCCCTTCTGCATTAAAAATAAGCAGATAGAGAGGAGCCTCTCACAGTGATACTGAGAGGCCATGCATAACAATTTAGAACCTTTTAAACAAACCCTAGAGGCCACAAATTCTAAATACTTTGCAAAACTACCTTCCCAACTCTGTGTGAACGTTTTCTCACAGCCCGGGTTCTTTTTGTACTCAACATTCCCATTACACTGCAATTTAAAGACTGCTCAAAATCCAAGTTTTAATTTTACTTTGAGATCTGCCATGGCAAATTTTGGCAACAACTGAAAAACAAAGCTTCTCCTTATGTAATTATATCACTAGAGTCCTGCAACAACTATAAAAAACTATATAGTTTTTCTATAATGATAAATGCTTCTGCAATATCTTTCCAGGGAGAGATTAACTAAAGCAAAAAACTGCCTGCAAGGTGGCGTTACATTAAGGATTTTGCTGGCACAACTGTTGATTAAACTGTGTACTGTAAAGAAAGCCTCAGTTTTTATACAAACAATTACTACTCAGAGTAGTTGCCCTCTTCTTTGGGAAAACGCACCATAAATCCAACTCTCTGAACATTAAGAAGCAGTATGCAAAGGAACGAAGGCAGGGACCAACAGACAACATATGCACTGAAATACCCGCCTGTTCACAGAAGAGTACAGACAAGAGACGCAGGAGGAACTGAAGACAGCCACATCACAGTTCTGACAGCACAGAAATGACAGGAGCAGGAAAGTCAGTATCCACGGGAAAAATTATGGAAAAATTGTTCACCTGCTTGCTAAAGAGTATTAGAGTACCATATGAATCATATGTGGCAGTACTTAGCTGAGAGATTACCACATTACTGCTAAGGAAAGTTCAATCTTAAAACGTATCCAATCGTACTGTCGCCAACAATGAGACATTCACTACCTGAAACGGGAAACTCTTATTTAACATGACTTGCAGAACATGCTGAGTTAACAGTACATGCAGTGAGGTTTTTGGGTATTTATGCCAAGAAAAGGAGGGGTCTGAAAACAGCATACCAACGAGCTACAGAAAGACACCGAGAGTAGGGTATTTACTTTACTAGGGGCAGGAGGGTAAAGCATCCTTGCAGCAGCAATATGATCTTCTGAAAAAGCAAAAAATTCTATCATTTTAAAACCACAAGTTAAGATCAATTTAGAATGTATGAATTTTACGTGTAGTACTACAAAAAAGATCAATGTAAGGCACTGTAAAAATCTCTCCGGTGTTTTGTAATTGTCCCTGTTAGATAAACAGAAGAAAACCAGAGCGTAGTAGTGTTGCCTCAGCAAAACCATTTCAAGTTAGCCTTACGTACAAAGCAAGATGAAGAGCTAACAGAAGATCTGACATCAAGGCCAACTCAGCACACTGGCAAGCCAAATACTGCACACTGACAGGTGATCAGCAGACACCAGTGATCAGGGAGAACTGCTTCTCAACAGAGGCTTGGAGTTATGGTCTTAAACTGCTAAACACTCCAGAAAATGTGCCTGATAATGGTTAAACTAAGGCCATTCAGCTGTAATTAGGGAGTACTGGATGTTCCAGTGCTTTTACGAGCCATTCCATGACCCCAAGTTGGAAGCTGAAAGACAGTGTAGTATCGTACAGCACTGTATTTCTGAACTGTTAAGTGACAGTACAGAATCAAGCCACACGGAATACTGAAGCGCAGCTAAAAAATGCCAAGATTTTAAAGAAAAAGAGCCACAACGTTCAGTCTTATATTCAGTGAAAACACTCTACCATCAACAAAAACGTGTGGAACAAACCCATAAAAAATGCTGATAATCTTTCTAACCTACCCTAAATGGGAGATATCCCCATAAAGTAAGTTGCACAGATAAGGCTTGAGGCTGGAACACGTATTTAAAGTTGACCTGCAAATGAAAAATTCACCACTCCTTTTTGCCCCCTGCTGTGAAGATCAGAAAGCTCTCACTTCCCTCCAAAACGTTTGCCTCTACATTTTCACTCTCAGAAAGATAGCACACTAACATGGTGGTAATACACACTGAGAGTTACAACCCTGGCAGTAATTTATCACTCTGTTCTTCAAACAGCTAAATGACTAATCCATATGGGGAAGACCTCTCGGAATTAGGAGACTGCATAAAAAGGCCTCTTACTCTAGTCTCTTCCATTAAATGGCTCAAGAAAATCAGCCAACATCTGATCACAACACACAACGGACAGTTCAACTTTTAAACTCTGTTGAGATCTGAAATTCTGAAGTTAAAGCAAAAATACAGCATATAACATACTATTCTTGCCCCATCTCTCTTTTATACACTGAGAAGGTGGTCAAGCTACTTTTTCTCTTTTGCAGGTCAACTTCAATACAACATCAACTGGAAGTCACTCACCCATGTGACATGCACCTAAGCTTCTAGAAATCTTCATCTAAAAAGCTCCTGAGCACTTGCACATTAAAGTCAGCTGAGGAATGAACTAACAGGACATATCTGGCACTAGGATGCATCTTAGAGCAACCACATTTATATCCTAAAAGTTACGTGCCAGGACTAGAAAGCATTTAAAATGTACTGAGGACAAGAAAGCACAAATAAAGAAGCACTGGCATTAAGAGAAGTTACAACCAAGAGTTAAGATGTGCCTCCTGCAGTCTCATTTTTGAGGAGTCAGTTAATAAGTGTACAGGTCTTTGTCTACTCAGACGTACAGCTAAGGAGTGACTTAATTTAGAACAAGGAATTCAGGTTTTATCAAGACAGCACCAATAACTGTGTTCTTACACCAACAGCTACCACAGCATGCATCTGTACAAACCTTTCAGGCAGTTGTCCACAGCTGGTCATGAATAAAAAGGCATATAAATTTTTCTCTTCTTTTATTACAATGAAGTTTATAACAGTACAGAAAAGTCACACGACCTTAGTGGGTCAGTTTACTTAAACCCTGAAACAGAAGGAACTCTAAATACATTAAATATTGTTACAAGTTCAGACTTAAATGTACAAGTAGTTGGGAACAGTTACAGCCCTCACCAAACTATGTTGGGGACACGAAGTCCAACAGCACTTGAAGTGCTGTGAAGGCATCATTTCACAAAGAGCAACATAATGTTACAGAACTTGCCTTTAAGGTGGTATGTTCATGTAATTCCAGCGCCTTCACAATTTAACGAACCATATTTACTATACTTCACTTCTAAAAACCTAGATGAAACATGAAAAAGAAGCCATACAGTATAAATTGCAACATCAGGAAAAGTTCCTGTTATTATTCCAAATAATTTTTCCCGTGTAAAATAAGAATGTCCAATAGCTCCTTGCATGTGGGAAGATACTTATTTTTTTAAAGTCACAATGAAGCCTTAATTGACGGAAGCTCGGCTATATTAACAGCACAAGATGAGAAAAGGTTTAATCTCCAAACCTATTAGAGCGTGTGTAGTAGCATCAGTAGCGGCCACCTTGCGACATTACAGGAGGTCTCATTCCCATTGGAGGTCGAGGAGGTCCACTTTGGTAAGGGGGCACCATCGGAGGCCCCTGACCGTAGGGAGGCATCGCCCCAGGAAGGTATCCTGGCATGCCCTGGTGATGAGCACCATACTGACCTATAAACAGAACAGTTACGATGCAAAGAGTAATTTTTTTTTAAATACTTAGCAGAGGTTGCATCTTGTGAAAAGCCTCATCCACCCCCACCAGTATAAGCCACTTCAAGTTTTATAAAAGTTTATAGCAAAGACATCTCTTTTCAAGAAAAGAAAGTTGGGAAACTTCTGATTACCATGAGGTGGCATGGGAGGTCTCATTCCTTGCTGCTGTGGAGGAATTCCTGGCTGTGGTGGCATCATACCTCCAATTGGTCCAACTGGTGGATTACCCAAGGAAGCTTGTCCTGGTCGAGGAAGATTACGCTGATATTTAGGCAACTGTGCCCTTCTCTCTTCCTAAAACGAGGAAAAGACAAACACGACACTTTGTAAGACTAAAAGGCACCAAAAGCAAAGTAAATAGAAGCGTAACAAAGTAGATTACAGGTACTACACTATTTCAACTGCCTTGCAAGTTCGAAGACTGCTACTAGTAATAATACACACCAGCACTTGGACCTTCCCCCTCCCTCCCTTCAAAGCTACTCTGTTAGTACTGGCCATTGTTGCACACAACACAACTTCACCTCCCTCAGCTGAAGAAAGCCTTTTCCTCATAGTGAATTGAGACCAAAAAGCCAAACACCAAGATATCTGAACCCAAATGAAGGTTCATTTTTTTCAATCCATAAATTCTGTATTTCTGACGGCTGTAATAGCACCAAGACCCCTTCCAACTGTCAAGTCTTTTGTCCTACACTCATTAGCTGCATCTATTTAACTTCAGGCAGAAAAAGTCCAAATGGTATTATGGACTGAGTAATCTATCACTTCAGAGATCTGCAGCAGGATCACTGCAATATGCGAGTCATCACTCTGCAACCGAGGAAGTTGTCTCAAGGCACAGCTCTGTTCAATTAAGTCTGCACACTCCGCACTCTCACCGTTACTGAAGTACACATAATGCAGAGCACAAAGAAATGCTGTTTAATCAGCCATATGAGCATAATCATGTTTTTTGCAAGACAACAAATATCTTTTAACTTACCAGTGATATGTCCTCATCTGGATGGATCAACTTACTGGTTGCACTGGTTGTTGTGAGGGTAGCAGGCTTACTTGTTATCGATGTAGCTGGCTTAGCCGCAGTACTGTTTGTCGTGCTAGTGGTTGAGGCTGTAGACTGTGTGTAAGCAGGGAATGTAGGTTTTGGGGGCTCTGTTGTTGTTGCAGGTGTAGAATTCAAAGGTTTGAAATCGGTACCAACCGGACCTGGAACCGCTGCTGCAGCCTGTGAAACACAGACATAGATCAATATTTATTTCTCAAAGCATAAGGAAGCTTCAATGAGTCTGTTAGAACTCTGAAACCTTCCAGTGAGATACATAATTAAAACAAGCTTGACAAAATAAAGTTCAGCCTTATTGCATACTAAAGCAACTGAAAACAAGACAAAATAAACCCCAGTATATACACATACACACACACACACTGGAAAGTCTAAGATTTGCAGGTCAAAAGCCACAGCTAGAAAAAAGGAACAACCACCACTCCTCTCCCCACCAAAATTTTTATCTGAAATACTGGGTTTGGTAAATAACTAAATCTTTCCTGAATCACTGTTTTATTAAGAGCGTGTAAGTATAAATTCATCGTTTGCTCACTAAATTATTAGCATACTTTAGAAACAATTAGAGTACAGCTCAAAGTGTTAGTATCCATTAAAATTAGGTATTTAAATATTTAATTAAAACATTTCTTAAGAAAGCTCTATCGTACCGGGTTTGTTTTAAGCGTTCTCTCTATCAAAATACTGTGATATTTTCAGAGGACTGTGTCTCTCTATAGATCTTTGGAGTCACTTGTAAATGAAGAATCAGCTAAAGGCAGATACAAGATCCACTACAGATTACAGTATCTCATCCTTCCTACTTTTTCTTAAGTTAGCTGTTAGGTAAGTTTGCTTTATCAGACTTTCTCTGAAGATGCAGCAATCTCCAAAGCAAGCTTTAGTTACAAGAGAATGCTTTTGTTTCTAGTCACTCTGCACTCCCAATTATCTGAACTTCCCAATCAAAGTATCTAAATTTTTGAACGTAATGCAAATTAAAAAATTCCCTACGTTATGATGCACCATATTAAACAATAAACTAAAAAGCCTTCACCATGCATCAAGCTAACCACTGCCCACTAAAATGCATTTAACTGCTTTCATGCTTTTTTAACCCTTTAGAACCAGGATGTAACATTTCACTCTTTCACACTAAGAAAAATTGGGCACTTTGACTTGCTTATTTCTAGTAAGATGTAACTCACACTCAAGAAGTCTGTGGTTTTACCAGCTAAACGTAATCAGGAATATCACAGAAATTATCTGAAGATGTTTAGTCAATTTTAGATTTTACGGAACGGTCCAAAGGGTTAAGTTGCAAAGCAATTTGTTTTTAACTGTGACTTCCTGCGTACTTGTGCTGTGCTAGGAAACAGAGCGTTAGAAGATGCTGACAGACTTTCTGAATTGGAGGAAGCTGTACTTGAGCTTGTGACAGGTGTCCCCATCTGTAGCATAAAAGAAAGGAAACAGTGAAAAGTCTCCAAACAAATGGGTGGAAAGCATCCAGATGAAAGGATTTCTTATTCTAAGTCCTTTTTTTATGAAAGGACTGTGGTTTTGTAATCTTCCCTGCAGAAGTCCAAAATGCAAATACTACACTATGAAGGTTTCTGCAACATACTTGAAAGCAACTAAAAACTTCAGGACTTATACACAAGTGCAATCAAAGGGTAGAGGTCACAAGCCACTACTAATTCCCCACTTCCCTCCCCAAAACATTTACACAAGTTTTTGCTACCTCAACTTACTCCTATACTTTTAAAGTAAAAAAGCCTCCTAATTCAGGCAATTCTTAACCAGTCCCACAAGATTATAAAATAAATTAGTCCATACATCAGTAGAGAGCCCATTATGAAAAGAACAGGAGAGAACAAGTCATGTCTGGATTTATACTTTGGAAACTTTAGGTAATGTTCCATGCGATCAGATTCCTGTAGCTAACACATCCCTTCACCCACCCAAAGCACCCTTACAAGCTACAAACTAAAGGGATTAAAGAAAGAAGTGTTTTGCCTACTCCTTTCTTCCCCACATGCTTACAGAACTTCTGTCTGGTTTCATGGCTGTTACAAGACAAACAAAAGAATCTTTTAAAATTCATTCAAGCACTACACTGATTTAAACTTAAGAATGAACACAAGCAAGAAACTCAGCCAGTCATTTCTTGGGCCTCCCTCAATAATAAAGAACAGACAGTGCTGACACAGTGGCAATTTGCAGAATATACCAAGAGATTCCAGGCTATTCGATACCTTACCTGCCCTGCACTTGGGAAGAGTGGTTTAGTAACAGGAGGCTGGGGGGTAGGTGCCGATGCAGCAGGAGCTGGAGGTCTGTTAAGAATGCCCGGTGCTGTAACAGGTTGTGCTTGTGTCATTGGAGGCATCCCGGGACGAGGACCAACAGGCGGTGGCATACCTGCAAAGCACAAAGAATCTGTAGCAAATCAGGCTGAAGGAAGTAAGAATATTCCTCTAGAGGAATCTGGTCAGTGTTCCTTACAACAAAGACTTCCACAAGGAAGATTTTTTTTTAAGGCAATAGTGTAATAAAACATGACAAAGGGTAATGCCAGCAGTCACCAATGAATGTCCCTGCATAGCCAGTAACCCCAAATACTTCAGAGCAATACTGAGTTTCTACTACAGCTTCAATGATTATACTCTAAATACATCAATGCAGTTCATGCAGTAACTGTTTCCAACACGCTGCATCTACGCTGCCAAGCGCATGGACAAGACTCCTACAAAATCCAAAAGATGCAGCCATACGAACAGTATCAGAACTTTCACCGAAACACAGATCGGCCTTGCTGCGGGTCTTCAGCACAGGGGAATGCTAACACGAGGCTACTTTCTGTAGCCTATCATCAACACAGGTACTTCGTATGTGTGGGGCTCTAGGAGAGGTTCACAGAAGTCAGCAGCTCACATGGGTTCCACCAGCCGACTCTGCAGGATAACCAGGCCATCACTGACCTAGTGGCTTGCCACCTCCTCCAGTGAGAAATGCAGCAAACCAGCAAATCTGAAGCCGTGACAGCGTAGCTGCTGGTCAGGTGGAACACCCCCAAGGACTTAAGGCTGCTTAAGAGCTGCACAAGCTCAAGAAACATCTCCTCTAGCTAGCGTATGAGACCCAGACTCCAGTTTGTTTCTTCACACAGATGGTTTGTGACTCAGGGTGTATCACCAACACTATTTCCCACTTCCCACAACGTTTTCAATCATGATTTTCCAGCTACATCCACAGACATTAAAGAAACGGATGAAGAGAGACACAGCAATACAAAAGCCACAGAAAGTGCAATAGGAAAACTATATTCTACTTTTTTACCTTCACAATGGTACCAAACACTAATAATTATTTATAATCAAAAGGTATAAATCAACCTCTTTGCGTGTGCACAAGAGAGGCTTCTGTGGCAATCAACCCACACAAAGGTGGTGGCATAAATCTGTATATTCTTTATATAAATCCTAAATCTCACTGAAAATAAAGAAATATAATTTAGCTCTCACCATAGTACGAGTTCGACAACCCTGACCTACCTGGTGGCATACCAGGCATAAGAGGCGGTATTCCTGGCCCAGGAGGCATCATTCCTCCCATTGGCATCATCCTGTTAAACAGAAAATGGGCAATGTATGAACACTCGTGACAAACTCTTCAGACAACTGGCACATACCTGTATTAGATAAAAACTTATGGTAAATTGTTTCAAGAAGCTTTCAATAGAGGCAATGCAAAACCAGCTGACTCCACAGGTAGAAATGTTTTCCATCAAAAAAACAAACCCCAACAACCCACCCCCAAAAAACCCTCACAAATACTTTTTATTTGAACTTTAATTCCTCAAGCTTTCACTTCCACTATTACCAGATTCCCAGAACTAGTGTCTCTCTTAAAATCTACTCCAGACTACTA